>NC_138307.1:74506618-74579118 GCF_965601325.2 Salmo salar | reverse complement strand
TGATAGGGGGATGAAGGGATAGATGATAGGGGGATGAAGGGATAGATGATAGGGGGATGAAGGGATAGATGATAGGGGGATGAAGGGATAGATGATAGGGGGATGAAGGGATAGATGATAGGGGGATGAAGGGATAGATGATAGGGGGATGAAGGGATAGATGATAGGGGGATGAAGGGATAGATGATAGGGGGGATGAAGGGATAGATGATAGGGGGGATGAAGGGATAGATGATAGGGGGATGAAGGGATAGATGATAGGGGGATGAAGGGATAGATGATAGGGGGATGAAGGGATAGATGATAGGGGGATGAAGGGATAGATGATAGGGGGGATGAAGGGATAGATGATAGGGGGGATGAAGGGATAGATGATAGGGGGATGAAGGGATAGATGATAGGGGGATGAAGGGATAGATGATAGGGGGGATGAAGGGATAGATGATAGGGGGATGAAGGGATAGATGATAGGGGGGATGAAGGGATAGATGATAGGGGGGATGAAGGGATAGATGATAGGGGGATGAAGGGATAGATGATAGGGGGATGAAGGGATAGATGATAGGGGGATGAAGGGATAGATGATAGGGGGATGAAGGGATAGATGATAGGGGGGATGAAGGGATAGATGATAGGGGGGATGAAGGGATAGATGATAGGGGGGATGAAGGGATAGATGATAGGGGGGATGAAGGGATAGATGATAGGGGGGATGAAGGGATAGATGATAGGGGGGATGAAGGGATAGATGATAGGGGGGATGAAGGGATAGATGATAGGGGGGATGAAGGGATAGATGATAGGGGGATGAAGGGATAGATGATAGGGGGATGAAGGGATAGATGATAGGGGGGATGAAGGGATAGATGATAGGGGGGATGAAGGGATAGATGATAGGGGGATGAAGGGATAGATGATAGGGGGGATGAAGGGATAGATGATAGGGGGATGAAGGGATAGATGATAGGGGGATGAAGGGATAGATGATAGGGGGGATGAAGGGATAGATGATAGGGGGATGAAGGGATAGATGATAGGGGGGATGAAGGGATAGATGATAGGGGGATGAAGGGATAGATGATAGGGGGATGAAGGGATAGATGATAGGGGGATGAAGGGATAGATGATAGGGGGGATGAAGGGATAGATGATAGGGGGATGAAGGGATAGATGATAGGGGGATGAAGGGATAGATGATAGGGGGGATGAAGGGATAGATGATAGGGGGGATGAAGGGATAGATGATAGGGGGATGAAGGGATAGATGATAGGGGGGATGAAGGGATAGATGATAGGGGGATGAAGGGATAGATGATAGGGGGGATGAAGGGATAGATGATAGGGGGGATGAAGGGATAGATGATAGGGGGGATGAAGGGATAGATGATAGGGGGATGAAGGGATAGATGATAGGGGGGATGAAGGGATAGATGATAGGGGGGATGAAGGGATAGATGATAGGGGGATGAAGGGATAGATGATAGGGGGGATGAAGGGATAGATGATAGGGGGGATGAAGGGATAGATGATAGGGGGATGAAGGGATAGATGATAGGGGGATGAAGGGATAGATGATAGGGGGGATGAAGGGATGGATGATAAGGGGGATGAAGGGATAGATGATAGGGGGATGAAGGGATAGATGATAGGGGGATGAAGGGATGGATGATAGGGGGATGAAGGGATGGATGATAGGGGGATGAAGGGATGGATGATAGGGGGATGAAGGGATGGATGATAGGGGGATGAGGGGATGGATGATAGGGGGATGAGGGGATGGATGATAGGGGGATGAAGGGATAGATGATAGGGGGATGAAGGGATGGATGATAGGGGGATGAAGGGATGGATGATAGGGGGATGAAGGGATGGATGATAGGGGGATGAAGGGATGGATGATAGGGGGATGAAGGGATGGATGATAGGGGGATGAAGGGATGGATGATAGGGGGGATGAAAGGATGAGGGAAGAGAGGGTAAAAGAGAAATGTATGTGTTTGGTCTGACCAGAGAGAGGATAATGTAGTAAAGCTTTGACCCCTAGCGACCTCTTGACCTGTAGGTGACCATGGCGATGAGATGGTATTTTGTGTTGCCGTGGCAGCTTTCAGCTGGTCTGTGGGTTACTATGAAGTAGCAAAGGTTGAATGTCGTTCCATTTCAATTTGGTCAATTCACGAATTTCAGGAAGTGAATTTAAACTCCAATTTAAGAAATTAAAACATCCACTAATATCCTGAATCCATTGACCCTTAACCTCTGCTCAGTACACTGCTGTAATTTGTTCTCAGAGTGAGGTAAACTTTTTTCAGAAAAACGTCTCGCACCATCTCTACCCTGTTGTTCTCTACCCATCTGGTGTTCCAAAAGTAGTCCAGATTGTCTCCTCATTCCACCTCAATGAGCCATATGTACTGCAGTACAGTTTCAGTGTAGAGCCAGATGTTGGGCTACAGTAGCCAGGTGGTCTGCAGCCAACCCCAGAGAAGACCACAGAGCTCCACACACCACCTCATTCAGTCAGATTTGGTTTCAACTGTAGTGTACGCCAGATGGGTACCAGACAACGGTCCACTGCCTAGTTATCAAAGTGCAATATGTCCATCAAGAACCCTCATCCATGAAATCCCCCTAAGAAAGATATGGTCTCCCTTCGTTTGCTGCGGTCTGAAAGGAGATCTGATGTTCGTTCCACAAGCAACAAGAGTATAGTTCCCTGAGTCCGTCCAACAGCAGACCACTGAACCCATGACCAGGACAAACCAAGGCCATCAGAAGCCTCTCTGAAGGACAAACCTTTGGCAGCCTCCAGCTCAGCTATAGAGCAGCACAGTACACCATCTGATCTGTTAGTCTGACCAGGTTTCTCTGTGCAGCCGCTACACATGGCAGAGCGTGTGTGTGTGTGTGTGTGTCTGTGCAGCCCGTACACACAGCAGAGCGTATGTGTGTGTGTGTCTCTGTGCAGCCCGTACACACGGCAGCGTGTGTGTGTGTGTGTGTGTGTGTGTGTGTGTGTGTGTGTGTGTGTGTGTGTGTGTGTGTGTGTGTGTGTGTGTGTGTGTGTCTGTGCAGCCCGTACATGTGGCAGAGCGTGTGTGTGTGTGTGTCTCTGTGCAGCCCGTACACGCGGCAGAGCGTGTGTGTGTGTGTGTGTGTGTGTGTGTGTGTGTCTGTGCAGGCCGTACACACGGCAGAGCGTGTGTGTGTGTGTGTCTGTGCAGCACGTACACGTGGCAGAGCGTGTGTGTGTGTGTGTGTGCAGCCCGTACACACGGCAGAGCGTGTGTGTGTGTGTGTGTGTCTGTGCAGCCCGTACACGCGGCAGTGTGTCTGTGCAGCCCGTACACGCGGCAGAGCGTGTGTGTGTGTCTCTGTGCAGCCCGTACACGCGACAGAGTGTGTGTGTGTGTCTCTGTGCAGCCCGTACACGCGGCAGAGCGTGTGTGTGTGTGTGTGTGTGTGTGTGTGTGTGTGTGTGTGTGTGTGTCTGTGCAGCCCGTACATGTGGCAGAGCGTGTGTGTGTCTCTGTGCAGCCCGTACACGCGGCAGAGCGTGTGTGTGTGTGTGTGTGTGTGTGTGTGTGTCTGTGTGTGTGTGTGTGTGTGTGTCTGTGCAGGCCGTACACACGGCAGAGCGTGTGTGTGTGTGTCTGTGCAGCACGTACACGTGGCAGAGCGTGTGTGTGTGTGTGCAGCCCGTACACACGGCAGAGCGTGTGTGTGTATGTGTGTGTGTATGTGTGTGTGTGTGTGTGTGTGTGTGTGTCTCTGTGCAGCCCGTACACGCGGCAGAGTGTGTCTGTGCAGCCCGTACACGCGGCAGAGCGTGTGTGTGTCTCTGTGCAGCCCGTACACGCGGCAGAGTGTGTGTGTGTGTGTCTCTGTGCAGCCCGTACACGCGGCAGAGCGTGTGTGTGTGTGTGTGTGTCTCTGTGCAGCCCGTACACGCGGCAGAGCGTGTGTGTGTGTGTGTGTGTGTGTGTGTCTCTGTGCAGCCTGTACACGCGGCAGAGCGTGTGTGTGTGTGTGTGTCTCTGTGCAGCCCGTACACACGGCAGAGCGTGTGTGTGTGTGTGTGTGTGTCTCTGTGCAGCCTGTACACGCGGCAGAGCGTGTGTGTGTGTGTGTGTGTGTGTGTGTGTGTGTGTGTGTGTGTGTGTGTGTGTCTCTGTGCAGCCTGTACACGCGGCAGAGCGTGTGTGTGTGTGTGTGTCTCTGTGCAGCCCGTACACACGGCAGAGCGTGTGTGTGTGTGTGTGTGTGTGTGTGTGTGTCTCTGTGCAGCCTGTACACGCGGCAGAGCGTGTGTGTGTGTGTGTGTGTCTCTGTGCAGCCCGTACACACGGCAGAGCGTGTGTGTTCACTAGATGGATGCCGTTTCATGTCTGTATTGGATTCGGTTTCTCCAAGCCTCAGACTTGGTGATGGCGAGCATGTGTTTGTGAGAGGTCAGAGCTAGATTATGGCTGGCTGGGGACTTCAGAAACATCTCTCCAGACCATCACAGGGACTATAAGGCTCCATCACAGGGACTATAAGGCTCCATCACAGGGACTATAAGGCTCCATCACAGGGACTATAAGGCTCCATCACAGGGACTATAAGGCTCCATCACAGGGACTATAAGGCTCCATCACAGGGACTATAAGGCTCCATCACAGGGACTATAAGGCTCCATTTAGAAGTTCCCCATAGGAACAGCTCTAGGATCAGCTTACCGGCCCTCAACCTTAACCGTAACCATTAAGGAGAAACACAAAAGTAATCTTAGGTCAGTAATTAAAAGCAACAAATACATGGCTCTGTGGCCATATAAAGGCATGTCTGTGTGCACTTACTCTATGATGTAATAATCTAAGAGGTTTTGTCTGACCTGGGCTGAATGAGCTCAGTGTGAGAGGTCAGGGGTCAGCTGGATAAGTGTTCTAAAGCCTCCATGTTTCATATCCTGTGACAAACTCAATAAAGGGGAGGCCATTTCACAGCTGCAACACGGTAAGTTCTCTGACCTGATTAGAAAGAAAAATAAAATGCCACGTAAGAAAATGTTACAGACGGCAAGACCGCAATATTTAGATAACTTGAATAAGAGAAAGGTTTTCTCAGAAGCTCTCTCTCAAGGTCCCCCTCTCTCTCTCAAGGTCCCCCTCTCTCTCTCTCTCTCTCAAGGTCCCCCTCTCTCTCTCTCTCTCTCAAGGTCCCTCTCTCTCTCTCTCAAGGTCCCTCTCTCTCTCTCTCTCAAGGTCCCCCTCTCTCTCTCTCTCTCAAGGTCCCCCTCTCTCTCTCTCTCTCTCTCTCAAGGTCCCTCTCTCTCTCTCTCAAGGTCCCTCTCTCTCTCTCTCTCAAGGTCCCTCTCTCTCTCTCTCTCTCTCTCTCAAGGTCCGTCTCTCTCTCTCTCTCTCTCTCAAGGTCCGTCTCTCTCTCTCTCTCAAGGTCCGTCTCTCTCTCTCTCTCTCTCTCAAGGTCCGTCTCTCTCTCTCTCTCTCAAGGTCCGTCTCTCTCTCTCTCTCAAGGTCCGTCTCTCTCTCTCTGTCCGTCTCTCTCTCTCAAGGTCCGTCTCTCTCTCTCTGTCCGTCTCTCTCTCTAAAGGTCCGTCTCTCTCTCTCTCTCTCGAGGTCCGTCTCTCTCTCTCTCTCTCTCTCTCTCTCTCTCAAGGTCCGTCTCTCTCTCTCTCTCAAGGTCCGTCTCTCTCTCTCTCTCAAGGTCCGTCTCTCTCTCTCTCTCAAGGTCCGTCTCTCTCTCAAGGTCCGTCTCTCTCTCAAGGTCCGTCTCTCTCTCTCTCAAGGTCCGTCTCTCTCTCTCTCTCTCTCTCTCTCAAGGTCCGTCTCTCTCTCTCTCTCTCTCTCAAGGTCCGTCTCTCTCTCTCAAGGTCCGTCTCTCTCTCTCTCTCTCTCTCTCTCAAGGTCCGTCTCTCTCTCTCTCTCTCTCTCAAGGTCCGTCTCTCTCTCTCTCTCAAGGTCCGTCTCTCTCTCTCAAGGTCCGTATCTCTCTCTCTCTCTCTCTCTCAAGGTCCGTCTCTCTCTCTCTCTCTCAAGGTCCGTCTCTCTCTCTCTCTCAAGGTCCGTCTCTCTCTCTCAAGGTCCGTATCTCTCTCTCTCTCTCTCTCAAGGTCCGTCTCTCTCTCTCTCTCTCAAGGTCCGTCTCTCTCTCTCTCTCTCAAGGTCCGTCTCTCTCTCTCTCTCTCTCTCTCTCAAGGTCCGTCTCTCTCTCTCTCTCTCTCTCAAGGTCCGTCTCTCTCTCTCTCTCTCTCTCAAGGTCCGTCTCTCTCTCTCTCTCTCAAGGTCCGTCTCTCTCTCTCTCTCTCAAGGTCCGTCTCTCTCTCTCTCTCTCAAGGTCCGTCTCTCTCTCTCTCTCTCAAGGTCCGTCTCTCTCTCTCTCTCTCTCTCTCAAGGTCCGTCTCTCTCTCTCTCTCTCTCTCTCTCAAGGTCCGTCTCTCTCTCTCTCTCTCTAAGGTCCGTCTCTCTCTCTCTCTCTCTCAAGGTCCGTCTCTCTCTCTCTCTCTCTCAAGGTCCGTCTCTCTCTCTCTCTCTCTCAAGGTCCGTCTCTCTCTCTCTCTCTCTCTCTCAAGGTCCGTCTCTCTCTCTCTCTCTCTCTCTCTCAAGGTCCGTCTCTCTCTCTCTCAAGGTCCGTCTCTCTCTCTCTCTCTCTCTCTCTCAAGGTCCGTCTCTCTCCCTCTCTCAAGGTCCGTCTCTCTCCCTCTCTCTCTCTCTCAAGGTCCGTCTCTCTCTCTCTCTCTCTCAAGGTCCGTCTCTCTCCCTCTCTCTCTCTCTCAAGGTCCGTCTCTCTCCCTCTCTCTCTCTCTCTCAAGGTCCGTCTCTCTCCCTCTCTCTCTCTCTCTCAAGGTCCGTCTCTCTCTCTCTCTCTCTCAAGGTCCGTCTCTCTCCCTCTCTCTCTCTCAAGGTCCGTCTCTCTCCCTCTCTCTCAAGGTCCGTCTCTCTCCCTCTCTCTCAAGGTCCGTCTCTCTCCCTCTCTCTCAAGGTCCGTCTCTCTCTCTCTCTCTCAAGGTCCGTCTCTCTCTCTCTCTCTCAAGGTCCGTCTCTCTCTCTCTCAAGGTCCGTCTCTCTCTCTCTCAAGGTCCGTCTCTCTCTCTCTCAAGGTCCGTCTCTCTCTCTCTCAAGGTCCGTCTCTCTCTCTCTCTCAAGGTCCGTCTCTCTCTCTCTCTCAAGGTCCGTCTCTCTCTCTCTCTCAAGGTCCGTCTCTCTCTCTCTCTCAAGGTCCGTCTCTCTCTCTCAAGGTCCGTCTCTCTCTCTCTCTCAAGGTCCGTCTCTCTCTCTCTCTCAAGGTCCGTCTCTCTCTCTCTCTCTCTCAAGGTCCGTCTCTCTCTCTCAAGGTCCGTCTCATGGTCCGTCTCTCTCTCTCTCAAGGTCCGTCTCATGGTCCGTCTCTCTCTCTCTCAAGGTCCGTCTCATGGTCCGTCTCTCTCTCTCTCAAGGTCCGTCTCATGGTCCGTCTCTCTCTCTCTCTCAAGGTCCGTCTCATGGTCCGTCTCTCTCTCTCTCTCAAGGTCCGTCTCATGGTCCGTCTCTCTCTCTCTCTCAAGGTCCGTCTCATGGTCCGTCTCTCTCTCTCAAGGTCCGTCTCATGGTCCGTCTCTCTCTCTCAAGGTCCGTCTCTCTCTGAAGGTCCGTCTCAAGGTCCGTCTCTCTCTGAAGGTCCGTCTCTCTGAAGGTCCGTCTCTCTGAAGGTCCGTCTCTCTGAAGGTCCGTCTCATGGTCTGTCTCGCTCCATCTTCCCTTCAATCTCCATCTCTCTTTTGTGTCTTTCAATATGTCTCCTGCCGGTGGTGTGCCTCAGACAGACAGAGACAGAAAGAGAGACAGACAGAGAGACAGACAGAGACAGATGAGGCCAGTTGTAGGCACTCTGAGTGACAGTAGTCTGTTCTGTGGTCCGTGTTGGAAAGTACTTAACTATATGTATTTCATTACATTTTGCAGTAGCTTGGTGGTAGTTTAAACTCTAATCTTGGTAGCCAACTAGTGGAACTAGACACTACTGTTTTACCAGGTAGCCAACTAGTGGAACTAGACACTACTGTTTTACCAGGTAGCCAACTAGTGGAACTAGACACTACTGTTTTACCAGGTAGCCAACTAGTGGAACTAGACACTACTGTTTTACCAGGTAGCCAACTAGTGGAACTAGACACTACTGTTTTACCAGGTAGCCAACTAGTGGAACTAGACACTACTGTTTTACCAGGTAGCCAACTAGTGGAACTAGACACTACTGTTTTACCAGGTAGCCAACTAGTGGAACTAGACACTACTGTTTTACCAGGTAGCCAACTAGTGGAACTAGACACTACTGTTTTACCAGGTAGCCAACTAGTGGAACTAGACACTACTGTTTTACCAGGTAGCCAACTAGTGGAACTAGACACTACTGTTTTACCAGGTAGCTAACTAGTGGAACTAGACACTATTGTTTTACCAGGTAGCTAACTAGTGGAACTAGACACTACTGTTTTACCAGGTAGCTAACTAGTGGAACTAGACACTATTGTTTTACCAGGTAGCTAACTAGTGGAACTAGACACTACTGTTTTACCAGGTAGCTAACTAGTGGAACTAGACACTATTGTTTTACCAGGTAGCTAACTAGTGGAACTAGACACTACTGTTTTACCAGGTAGCCAACTAGTGGAACTAGACACTACTGTTTTACCAGGTAGCTAACTAGTGGAACTAGACACTACTGTTTTACCAGGTAGCTAACTAGTGGAACTAGACACTATTGTTTTACCAGGTAGCTAACTAGTGGAACTAGACACTACTGTTTTACCAGGTAGCTAACTAGTGGAACTAGACACTACTGTTTTACCAGGTAGCTAACTAGTGGAACTAGACACTACTGACATGCAGGGATCTTCACAGACAAATGGCTGCATTCAGACTCATGCAGAAATTGAGTAAACAAACGGAGATGGATAAATGATAGGGAGGCAGAGAGGAACCTTGGCGGGAGGCCATGAGGCCTTAGACAGCTGGCAAAGAGACCCTCCACAACCCCTACTAACACACAGAGGATAGGGAGAGAAGGAGAGAAAGAGAGTGAGAATGAAAGAGTGTCAGAGTGAGAGAGAGACAGCCTGGTGGTCCTGGTTCTGAGCTCATCTGGTCTAGATAGGGGGGAATGAAGGGATGGATGGATGGATAGGGGGGAATGAAGGGATGGATGGATAGGGGGGAATGAAGGGATGGATGGATGGATAGGGTGGAATGAAGGGATGGATGGATAGGGGGGAATGAAGGGATGGATGGATAGGGGGGAATGAAGGGATGGATGGATGGATAGGGGGGGATGAAGGGATGGATGGATAGGGGGAATGAAGGGATGGATGGATAGGGGGGAATGAAGGGATGGATGGATAGGGGAATGAAGGGATGGATGGATAGGGGGGAATGAAGGGATGGATGGATAGGGGGATGAAGGGATGGATGGATGATAGGGGGATGAAGGGATGGATGGATAGGGGGGATGAAGGGATGGATGGATAGGGGGGATGACGGGATGGATGGATAGGGGGGGATGAAGGGATGGATGGATAGGGGGAATGAAGGGATGGATGGATAGGGGGGATGAAGGGATGGATGGATAGGGGGGAATGAAGGGATGGATGGATAGGGGGGATGAAGGGATGGATGGATAGGGGGGGATGAAGGGATGGATGGATAGGGGGGAATGAAGGGATGGATGGATAGGGGGATGAAGGGATGGATGGATGGATGGGGGGATGAAGGGATGGATGGATAGGGGGGATGAAGGGATGGATGGATAGGGGGGGATGAAGGGATGGATGGATAGGGGGAATGAAGGGATGGATGGATAGGGGGGATGAAGGGATGGATGGATAGGGGGGAATGAAGGGATGGATGGATAGGGGGGATGAAGGGATGGATGGATAGGGGGGATGAAGGGATGGATGGATAGGGGGGATGAAGGGATGGATGGATAGGGGGATGAAGGGATGGATGGATAGGGGGGATGAAGGGATGGATGGATAGGGGGGATGAAGGGATGGATGGATAGGGGGATGAAGGGATGGATGGATAGGGGGGATGAAGGGATGGATGGATAGGGGGGATGAAGGGATGGATGGATAGGGGGGATGAAGGGATGGATGGATAGGGGGAATGAAGGGATGGATGGATAGGGGGGATGAAGGGGATGGATGGATAGGGGGGATGAAGGGATGGATGGATGGATAGGGGGAATGAAGGGATGGATGGATGGATAGGGGGAATGAAGGGATGGATGGATAGGGGGGATGAAGGGATGGATGGATAGGGGGATGAAGGGATGGATGGATAGGGGGGAATGAAGGGATGGATGGATAGGGGAATGAAGGGATGGATGGATAGGGGGGATGAAGGGATGGATGGATGGATAGGGGGGAATGAAGGGATGGATGGATAGGGGAATGAAGGGATGGATGGATAGGGGGGATGAAGGGATGGATGGATGGATAGGGGGGAATGAAGGGATGGATGGATGGATAGGGGGGAATGAAGGGATGGATGGATGGATAGGGGGGAATGAAGGGATGGATGGATAGGGGGGAATGAAGGGAAGGATGGATGGATAGGGGGATGAAGGGATGGATGGATAGGGGGGATGAAGGATGGATGGATGGATGGATAGGGGGGAATGAAGGGATGGATGGATAGGGGGGAATGAAGGGATGGATGGATAGGGGGGGAATGAAGGGATGGATGGATGGATAGGGGGGAATGAAGGGATGGATGGATAGGGGGGATGAAGGGATGGATGGATAGGGGGGATGAAGGGATGGATGGATGGATAGGGGGGAATGAAGGGATGGATGGATAGGGGGGATGAAGGGATGGATGGATGGATAGGGGGGAATGAAGGGATGGATGGATGGATAGGGGGGAATGAAGGGATGGATGGATAGGGGGGATGAAGGGATGGATGGATAGGGGGGATGAAGGGATGGATGGATGGATGGATTGGGGGGAATGAAGGGATGGATGGATAGGGGGGATGAAGGGATGGATGGATAGGGGGGAATGAAGGGATGGATGGATAGGGGGGATGAAGGGATGGATGGATAGGGGGGAATGAAGGGATGGATGGATAGGGGGGATGAAGGGATGGATGGATAGGGGGAATGAAGGGATGGATGGATAGGGGGGATGAAGGGATGGATGGATAGGGGGGAATGAAGGGATGGATGGATAGGGGGGATGAAGGGATGGATGGATAGGGGGGATGAAGGGATGGATGGATGGATAGGGGGGAATGAAGGGATGGATGGATGGATAGGGGGGATGAAGGGATGGATGGATGGATAGGGGGGAATGAAGGGATGGATGGATAGGGGGGGATGAAGGGATGGATGGATAGGGGGGAATGAAGGGATGGATGGATAGGGGGGATGAAGGGATGGATGGATAGGGGGGAATGAAGGGATGGATGGATAGGGGGGATGAAGGGATGGATGGATAGGGGGGAATGAAGGGATGGATGGATAGGGGGGATGAAGGGATGGATGGATAGGGGGGAATGAAGGGATGGATGGATAGGGGGGATGAAGGGATGGATGGATAGGGGGGAATGAGGGATGGATGGATAGGGGGGAATGAAGGGATGGATGGATAGGGGGGAATGAAGGGATGGATGGATGGGGGGGATGAAGGGATGGATAGGGGGGGATGAAGGGATGGATGGATAGGGGGGGAATGAAGGGATGGATGGATGGATAGGGGGGAATGAAGGGATGGATGGATAGGGGGGATGAAGGGATGGATGGATAGGGGGGGATGAAGGGATGGATGGATAGGGGGGAATGAAGGGATGGATGGATAGGGGGGATGAAGGGATGGATGGATAGGGGGGAATGAAGGGATGGATGGATAGGGGGGATGAAGGGATGGATGGATAGGGGGGAATGAAGGGATGGATGGATAGGGGGGATGAAGGGATGGATGGATAGGGGGGAATGAAGGGATGGATGGATAGGGGGGATGAAGGGATGGATGGATAGGGGGGAATGAAGGGATGGATGGATAGGGGGGATGAAGGGATGGATGGATAGGGGGGAATGAAGGGATGGATGGATAGGGGGGATGAAGGGATGGATGGATAGGGGGGATGAAGGGATGGATGGATAGGGGGGATGAAGGGATGGATGGATAGGGGGGGATGAAGGGATGGATGGATAGGGGGGAATGAAGGGATGGATGGATGGATAGGGGAGGATGAAGGGATGGATGGATAGGGGGGAATGAAGGGATGGATGGATGGATAGGGGGGATGACGGGATGGATGGATAGGGGGGAATGAAGGGATGGATGGATAGGGGGGATGACGGGATGGATGGATAGGGGGGGAATGAAGGGATGGATGGATGATGGGGGGGAATGAAGGGATGGATGGATAGGGGGGAATGAAGGGATGGATGGATAGGGGGGATGAAGGGATGGATGGATAGGGGGGATGAAGGGATGGATGGATAGGGGGGATGAAGGGATGGATGGATGGGGGGGATGAAGGGATGGATGGATGATAGGGGGGATGAAGGGATGGATGGATAGGGGGGAATGAAGGGATGGATGGATAGGGGGGATGAAGGGATGGATGGATAGGGGGGATGACGGGATGGATGGATAGGGGGGATGAAGGGATGGATGGATGGATGGATGGGGGGAATGAAGGGATGGATGGATAGGGGGGGAATGAAGGGATGGATGGATAGGGGGGGATGAAGGGATGGATGGATAGGGGGGATGACGGGATGGATGGATAGGGGGGATGAAGGGATGGATGGATGATGGGGGGGAATGAAGGGATGGATGGATGGGGGGGGAATGAAGGGATGGATGGATAGGGGGGGATGAAGGGATGGATGGATAGGGGGGATGAAGGGATGGATGGATAGGGGGGATGAAGGGATGGATGGATAGGGGGGGATGAAGGGATGGATAGGGGGGATGAAGGGATGGATGGATGGATAGGGGGGATGAAGGGATGGATGGATAGGGGGGAATGAAGGGATGGATGGATAGGGGGGATGAAGGCATGGATGGATGGGGATGGAGGATGGATGGATAGGGATGGATGGATAGGGGGGAATGAAGGGATGGATGGATAGGGGGGGATGAAGGGATGGATGGATAGGGGGGATGAAGGGATGGATGGATAGGGGGGATGAAGGGATGGATGGATGATAGGGGGGATGAAGGGATGGATGGATAGGGGGATGAAGGGATGGATGGATAGGGGGGATGAAGGGATGGATGGATAGGGGGGATGAAGGGATGGATGGATAGGGGGGATGAAGGGATGGATGGATAGGGGGGATGAAGGGATGGATGGATGGATAGGGGGGATGAAGGGATGGATGGATAGGGGGGGATGAAGGGATGGATGGATGGATAGGGGGGATGAAGGGATGGATGGATGGATAGGGGGGATGAAGGGATGGATGGATGGATAGGGGGGATGAAGGGATGGATGATGGATAGGGGGGATGAAGGGATGATGGATAGGGGGGATGAAGGGATGATGGATAGGGGGGATGAAGGGATGATGGATAGGGGGGATGAAGGGATGATGGATAGGGGGATGAAGGGATGATGGATAGGGGGATGAATGATAGGGGGATGAATGGATAGGGGGATGAAGGGATGGATGGATAGGGGGGATGAAGGGATGGATGGATAGGGGGGATGAAGGGATGGATGGATAGGGGGGATGAAGGGATGGATGGATAGGGGGGATGAAGGGATGGATGGATAGGGGGATGAAGGGATGAATGGATAGGGGGATGAAGGGATGGATGGATGGGGGGATGAAGGGATGGATGGATAGGGGGGATGAAGGGATGGATGGATAGGGGGATGAAGGGATGGATGGATAGGGGGATGAAGGGATGGATGGATAGGGGGATGAAGGGATGGATGGATAGGGGGATGAAGGGATGGATGGATAGGGGGATGAAGGGATGGATGGATAGGGGGATGAAGGGATGGATGGATAGGGGGATGAAGGGATGGATGATAGGGGGATGAAGGGATGGATGATAGGGGGATGAAGGGATGGATGGATAGGGGGATGAAGGGATGGATGATAGGGGGATGAAGGGATGGATGATAGGGGGATGAAGGGATGGATGATAGGGGGATGAAGGGATGGATGATAGGGGGATGAAGGGATGGATGGATAGGGGGGATGAAGGGATGGATGATGGATGAAGGGATGGATGGGGGGATGAAGGGATGGATGGATAGCGGGATGAAGGGATGGATGGATAGGGGGATGAAGGGATGGATGGATAGGGGGATGAAGGGATGGATGGGGATGAAGGGATGGATGGGTAGGGGGATGAAGGGATGGATGAATAGGGGGATGAAGGGATGGATGGATAGGGGGGATGAAGGGATGGATGGATAGGGGGGATGAAGGGATGGATGGATGGGGGATGAAGGGATGGATGATAGGGGGATGAAGGGATGGGTAGGGGATGAAGGGATGGATGATAGGGGGATGAAGGGATGGATGATAGGGGGGATGAAGGGATGGATGGATAAGGGGATGGGATGGATGATAGGGGGATGAAGGGATGGATGATAGGGGGATGAAGGGATGGATGATAGGGGGATGAAGGGATGGATGGATGAAGGGGGATGAAGGGATGGATGATAGGGGGATGAAGGGATGGATGATAGGGGGATGAAGGGATGGATGATGGGGATGAAGGGATGGATGGATGGAGGGATGAAGGGATGGATGGATGGATGAAGGGATGGATGAATGAAGGGATGGATGGATGGATGAAGGGATGGATGAATGAAGGGATGGATGGATGAAGGGATGGATGGATGAAGGGATGGATGGATGGATGAAGGGATGGATGGATGGGATAGGGATGGATGGATGGAGGGATGAAGTGGATGGATGGATGGGATGAAGGGATGGATGGATGGGTGGATGAAGGGATGGATGGGGGGATGAAGGGATGGATGGATGGGGGGATGAAGGGATGGATGGATAGGGGGGATGAAGGGATGGATGGATGGGGGGATGAAGGGATGGATGGATAGGGGGGATGAAGGGATGGATGGATAGGGGGATGAAGGGATGGATGGATAGGGGGGATGAAGGGATGGATGATAGGGGGATGAAGGGATGGATTGGATATGGGGGATGAAGGGATGGATGATAGGGGGATGAAGGGATGGATGGATAGGGGGATGAAGGGATGGATGATAGGGGGATGAAGGGATGGATGATAGGGGGATGAAGGGATGGATGATAGGGGGATGAAGGGATGGATGATAGGGGGATGAAGGGATGGATGAATAGGGGGGATGAAGGGATGGAATGATAGGGGGATGAAGGGATGGATGGATAGGGGGGATGAAGGGATGGATGAAGGGGGATGGATGGATAGGGGGGATGAAGGGATGGATGATAGGGGGGATGAAGGGATGGATGGATAGGGGGGATGAAGGGATGGATGGATAGGGGGGATGAAGGGATGGATGAAGGGATGGATGGATGGATAGGGGGGATGAAGGGATGGATGGATGGATGGAGGGATGAAGGGATGGATGGATAGGGGGGATGAAGGATGGATGGATGGATAGGGGGGATGAAGGGATGGATGGATGGGGGATGAAGGGATGATTGGATAGGGGGGATGAAAGGATGGATGATAGGGGGATGAAGGGATGAATGGATAGGGGGGATGAAGGGATGGATGGATAGGGGGGATGAAGGGATGGATGGATAGGGGGGATGAAGGGATGGATGGATAGGGGGGATGAAGGGATGGATGGATAGGGGGATGAAGGGATGGATGATAGGGGGATGAAGGGATGGATGATAGGGGGATGAAGGGATGGATGGGGGGATGAAGGGATGGATGGATGGGGGATGGATGGATATGGGGGATGAAGGGATGGATGGATGGGGAGATGAAGGGATGGATGGATGGGGAGATGAAGGGATGGATGGATAGGGGGGATGAAAGGATGAAGATAAATGTGTGGAAACCCAATGAGGCATCAGTGCTCTGTCCAGGGAACCTCGGACACAAATCCTGCTTTATGCCACTACATCCTCCTCCACCATAAAATCACACACACACAGCGACATACAGGGAATGTGAAGAACTAACGGTGAAAGTTAGCCACCACAGTCCCTCTACACTGTCACAGACACACAGCAGTTCTGAGGACATTTCTCCACTACGCAGAATGCAACTGTACTGTAGGTGTGTGTGTGTGTGTGTGTGTGTGTATAACAGCGGAGAGAGACACCCCGGTCGTTGTCGCACCACGGCAGTTTAAACTTTACCCCAATTAATTTCTGCTCCAGCTTTCATGTTGTGAAGATGAAAGAAGCAGAGCACCAGGAGACAGAGAGGAGAGGGAGTTCTCCGCTTATTCTGTGTGACAGAGAGACAGAAAGAGAGCGAGCGAGAGCGAGCGAGAGCGAGAGAGACAGACAGAGCGAGAGCGAGCGAGAGCGAGAGCAGACAGACAGAGCGAGCGAGAGCGAGAGCGAGAGAGACAGACAGAGCGAGAGAGAGCGAGAGCAGAGCAGAGCGAGAGCGAGCGAGAGCGAGAGCGAGCGAAAGCGAGAGCGAGCGAAAGCGAGCGAGAGCGAGACAGACAGAGCGAGAGCGAGCGAAAGAGAGAGCGAGAGCGAGCGAGAGCGAGAGCGAGAGAGACAGAGCGAGAGCGAGCGAGAGCGAGAGCGAGAGCGAGAGAGAGACAGAGCGAGAGCGAGCGAGAGCGAGAGCGAGAGAGAGACAGAGCGAGAGCGAGCGAGAGCGACAGACAGAGCGAGACAGAGCGAGACAGAGCGAGAGCGAGCGAGAGCGAGCGAGAGCGAGCGAGAGCGAGAGCGAGAGAGCGAGAGCGAGCGAGAGCGAGAGAGCGAGAGAGCGAGAGCGAGCGAGAGCGAGACAGAGTGCGAGAGCGAGCGAGAGAGACAGACAGAGCGAGAGCGAGAGAGAGAGACGAGAGCGAGAGCGAGAGCGACAGACAGAGCGAGACGAGAGCGAGAGCGAGAGACAGAGCGAGAGCGCGAGAGCGAGAGCGACAGACGAGAGCGAGAGAGAGCGAGAGCGAGCAGAGAGCGAGAGCGAGAGCGAGAGACAGAGCGAGAGCGAGAGCGAGCGAGAGCGAGACAGACAGAGCGAGAGCGAGCGAGAGCGAGACAGACAGAGCGAGAGCGAGCGAGAGAGACAGACAGAGCGAGACAGAGCGAGAGCGAGAGCGAGAGCGAGCGAGAGCGAGAGCGAGAGCGAGAGCGAGCGAGAGCGAGAGAGAGAGACGAGAGCGAGAGCGAGAGCGAGAGCGAGAGCGAGAGCAGAGCGAGAGCGAGAGCGAGAGCGAGAGCGAGCGAGAGCGAGCGAGAGCGAGAGACAGAGCGCGAGACAGAGCGCGAGAGAGCGAGACAGAGCGCGAGACAGAGCGAGAGCGAGCAAGAGCGAGCGAGAGCGCGAGACAGAGCGCGAGACAGAGCGCGAGACAGAGCGCGAGAGAGAGCGCGAGAGAGAGCGAGAGAGAGCGAGAGAGAGCGAGAGAGAGCGAGAGAGAGCGAGAGAGAGAGACGAGAGCGAGAGAGAGACAGAGCGAGAGAGAGAGACAGAGCGAGAGAGAGACAGAGCGAGAGAGAGAAACAGAGAGAGAGAGAGAAAGAGCGAGAGAGAGAGACAGAGCGAGAGAGAGAGACAGAGCGAGAGAGAGAAACAGAGCGAGAGAGAGAGACAGAGCGAGAGAGAGAAACAGAGCGAGAGAGAGAAACAGAGCGAGAGAGAGACAGACAGAGCGAGAGAGACAGACAGAGCGAGAGAGACAGACAGAGCGAGAGAGACAGAGCAGAGCGAGAGAGACAGACAGAGCGAGAGAGACAGACAGAGCGAGCAGAGAGAGAGCGAGAGCGAGAGACAGAGCGAGAGACAGAGACAGAGCGAGAGAGAGAGACAGAGCGAGAGAGAGACAGAGACAGAGCGAGAGAGAGAGACAGAGACAGAGCAGAGAGAGAGAGACAGAGACAGAGCGAGAGAGAGAGACAGAGACAGAGCGAGAGAGCGAGAGAGAGACAGAGCGAGAGAGAGACAGAGCGAGAGCGAGACAGAGACAGAGCGAGAGCGAGACAGAGACAGAGCGAGACAGAGACAGAGACAGAGCGAGACAGAGACAGAGACAGAGCGAGAGCGAGACAGAGACAGAGACAGAGCGAGACAGAGACAGAGACAGAGCGAGAGCGAGACAGAGACAGAGACAGAGCGAGACAGAGACAGAGCGAGACAGAGACAGAGCGAGACAGAGACAGAGCGAGACAGAGACAGAGACCGAGCCAGAGACAGAGCGAGCGAGACAGAGCGAGCGAGAAGAGACAGAGCGAGCGAGAGAGACAGAGCGAGCGAGAGAGACAGAGCGAGCGAGCGAGACAGAGCGAGCGAGCGAGCGAGACAGAGCGAGCGAGCGAGCGAGACAGAGCGAGCGAGCGAGCGAGAGAGAGCGAGAGCGAGAGACAGAGCGAGAGAGAGAGACAGAGACAGAGCGAGAGAGAGAGACAGAGCGAGAGAGAGACAGAGACAGAGCGAGAGAGAGAGACAGAGACAGAGCGAGAGAGAGAGACAGAGACAGAGCGAGAGAGAGACAGAGCGAGAGCGAGACAGAGACAGAGACAGAGCGAGAGAGAGACAGAGCGAGACAGAGACAGAGCGAGAGCGAGACAGAGCGAGAGCGAGACAGAGACAGAGCGAGAGCGAGACAGAGACAGAGCGAGAGCGAGACAGAGACAGAGCGAGAGCGAGACAGAGACAGAGCGAGAGAGAGACAGAGACAGAGACAGAGCGAGACAGAGACAGAGCGAGACAGAGACAGAGCGAGACAGAGACAGAGCGAGACAGAGCGAGCGAGAGAGACAGAGCGAGCGAGAGAGACAGAGCGAGCGAGCGAGACAGAGCGAGCGAGCGAGCGAGCGAGACAGAGCGAGCGAGCGAGACAGAGCGAGCGAGCGAGAGAGACAGAGCGAGCGAGCGAGCGAGACAGAGCGAGCGAGCGAGCGAGACAGAGCGAGCGAGCGAGCGAGACAGAGCGACAGAGCGAGCGAGACAGAGCGAGCGAGCGAGCGAGACAGAGCGAGCGAGCGAGCGAGACAGAGCGAGCGAGCGAGACAGAGCGAGCGAGAGAGACAGAGCGAGCGAGAGAGACAGAGCGAGCGAGAGAGACCGAGAGAGACAGAGCGAGCGAGCGAGCCAGAGCGAGCGAGCGAGCCAGAGCGAGCGAGACAGAGCGAGCGAGCGAGACAGAGCGAGCGAGCGAGACAGAGCGAGCGAGACAGAGCGAGCGAGCGAGACAGAGCGAGCGAGACAGAGCGAGCGAGACAGAGCGAGCGAGCGAGACAGAGCGAGCGAGACAGAGCGAGCGAGACAGAGCGAGCGAGACAGAGCGAGCGAGCGAGCGAGACAGAGCGAGCGAGCGAGACAGCGAGCGAGCGAGACAGAGCGAGCGAGCGAGACAGAGACAGAGCGACAGAGACAGAGCGACAGAGACAGAGCGACAGAGCGACAGAGCGAGAGAGACAGAGCGAGAGAGACAGAGCGAGAGAGACAGAGCGAGAGCGACAGAGACAGAGCGAGAGAGACAGAGCGAGAGAGACAGAGCGACAGAGACAGAGCGACAGAGACAGAGCGACAGAGACAGAGCGAGAGAGACAGAGCGACAGAGACAGAGCGACAGAGACAGAGCGACAGAGACAGAGCGAGAGAGACAGAGCGAGAGAGACAGAGCGAGAGAGACAGAGCGAGAGAGACAGAGCGAGAAAGAAAGAGACAGAGCGAGAAAGAAAGAGACAGAGCGAGAAAGAGAGTGAGAAAGAGACAGAAAGAGAGAGTGAGAAAGAGAGACAGAAAGGGAGAGACAGAAAGAGAGAGACAGAAAGAGAGAGACAGAAAGAGAGACAGAAAGAGAGAGAGAGAAAGAGAGACAGAAAGAGAGAGACAGAGCGAGAGAGACAGAAAGAGAGACAGAAAGGGAGAGACAGAAAGAGAGAGACAGAAAGAGAGAGAGAGAAAGAGAGACAGAAAGAGAGAGACAGAAAGAGAGAGTGAGAAAGAGAGAGACAGAGCGAGAAAGAGAGAGACAGAGCGAGAAAGAGAGAGACAGAGCGAGAAAGAGAGAGACAGAGCGAGAAAGAGAGAGACAGAGCGAGAAAGAGAGTGAGAAAGAGAGAGTGAGAAAGAGAGACAGAAAGAGAGACAGAAAGAGAGAGACAGAAAGAGAGAGACAGAAAGAGAGAGACAGAAAGAGAGAGACAGAAAGAGAGAGACAGACAGAGAGAGACAGACAGAGACAGAAAGAGAGAGTGAGAAAGAGAGAGTGAGAAAGAGAGAGACAGAAAGAGACAGAAAGAGAGAGTGAGAAAGAGAGAGACAGAAAGAGAGAGACAGAAAGAGAGAGACAGAAAGAGAGAGACAGAAAGAGAGAGACAGCCAGAGAGAGACAGCCAGAGAGACAGAACATTTTAGATGAACTCTTCAAATCAAACGATGACAGGTGAGGAAGCGCTCCGATACGACACTCAGGTTGTTGCCTTTTCATGAGGAGCCACCAGAGAATTGAAGTTTTTCTATCACCATCTCTCCCATGTTCCCTCCCCCTCTCTATCCCTCCCCCCCTCTCTATCCCTCCCCCCCTCTCTATCCCTCCCCCTGAATGACCAGATTGTTCAGTAATGGGTTGGAGTGGTTCTGTGTGGTTCCGGAAGGTTCTAGGAGGTCAGTGGTCTGTGCTGTCAGTGAATAACACAACTCTACTGGGACCTCAGATCCACAGTCCTCTAACTTCCTGTTCTGATTACCAGATACTCCCACACCAACCAGGCCTCTCAACACTCCCCCCCCTCTCCCCCTCCCTCACTCTCCTTCCCCCTCTTCTAAAGCAAACACACCACTTCTGCTATCTCTCAGAAAGTCCTTTCTGGGGCAGCCTGGTCATGAATTTCCACAGAACAAGACTAGCTGTTTTTGACCAAGAGGCTAGAGGGTGAAACATGGACACCAAATCTCAAACTGAGCCACTGACCGGTCAAATCCTATCAGCCACCTTTACGCAACGGTTAGGCAACCAAGCCATTGTCACGTCTCCAGCTGACCACAGCCAGGAAGACTGGCCAACAACCTTCCCTTAGCCTTAATGAGCTTATGAAGTCCTGGCTCAGTAAGATCCTTTCTAAGTGAGGAATGTGTTTATGTTACTGATCCAATCTCAGTGCCTGGATCAGTCGTAAGGCCCTAAGTGAGAACGGAATGTGTTTGTGCTGTGGTTCTATGATCTGACCTGGAGTCAGCCAACAGCCTGGCATGTGTCGAGTTGGAGATGAAGAGGGAGGGAGGAGAGGAATGACAGAGCTGAGATAACACAAACACGGCCTCCCTTCAGCCTTGATGTGAGAGCTCTCTCTCTCGCTCTTATGAGCAAGGCATCCTGCTCCTCTGATTTACCCAGGCAGGGTGAGGGCTGCTGGGGGTGAGAGGGCAGGGAGAGGGGGGGCAGGGTGGAGGTTACACATCTGCTTCTGGTCAGAATGTTTGAGATTCCTCGTCTGGGTTGGAGGAGAGGAGACACACAGCTTTCCCATTCTGCCCAATCAGACGGTCCTAAATCAGATGTTAATGCATTCCATTATCAAAACCTGCCTTTTATCCCAACAATCACATTCTGAAAAAGAAATACAATAGAAATCAGATCTAATTTTAGTTCCTCACCATTCCATCACCCATTACAAAGGAGGAAGAAAAACAACTGATAGAATCGTCTTCATCAAAGTTGGCCACATCGCCTGAAATCAATTAAGGGGATAGCTAATGGAATGGACCATCATACAAGCTGTTCTTTGTGTGAGTCAGATGGAGTCCCACATGGCAACCTATTCCCTACATAGTACACTACTTTAACCAAAGCTCTATGGAGGCCCTATGGGCCCTGGTCCAATGTAGTGCACTATAAAGAGAACAGGGAGCCATTTGGGACTCAGCCAAGGAGTCAGTCTGTCATAACAGCAGCATGAAGTCTGAGAGGCCGGCACCTGCTGCTTCTATTCAATTCAACTACAATGGAGCCGTCATTGTTCTCTAAATTAATACATTTTCTGCAGACCTGCCACCAGAAGTCATAATGGTGGTGCCCCAAATGGCACTCTATTCCCTACACAGTGCACTACTTTTGACTGGAGCCCTAAGGGCCCTGGTAAAATGCTGTGCACTATATAGGAAATAGAGTGCCATTAGGGACGCAGTTAGAAGTCATATTCTGATTGTCTATGTATTCCACTGTCGTTAACAGTGATGTTACAAAATGTCTGAATCCAAACACCAAAGACAGTAATGCTACAGGCTTAACTAACTCCTTGTTCAGCTAGCAGGAAGATACTGCTTTCATTTATTTACAGCCGACCTACCGGTCCATCGTATCCAACTGTGTGTGTGTGTGAGTGTGTGTGTGTGTGTGTGTGTGTGTGTGTGTGTGTGTGTGTGTGTGTGTGTGTGTGTGTGTGTGTGTGCTGCAGCAGGTTTGGCTGAACTATGTGAAGTCCTCCCTCCACAGAGGAACAGAACAAGACAACATGTAGACCCACACCTTCCCTCCACAGACCAGAGCAACCAGCGCGTTCCTGTGGTTACACCATGCTCCCAAGACAGAAGACAGGAGCAGAACGAGAGGAGAGATGCACATGGTGAATGAGTAAGGGGGAGGAAAGAGAAAGAGGTAGAATCCCTCTGATCTGGTCTGTAGAGATGGACAAAGAGGAGACTTATGGTTCATGTTGACACGGTTAACAGCTCTGCTCCCTGTCCTCAGCTACACACACTATTATACAGAGACATGACGCCTGGAACTCCCTTCTTACATAGTGAACAGCAAACCTGCTTTCAAACAACAAAGCAACAACTCACAACGCCCCTCTCCCACGTGACCTACACGTTGTGTGTACGTACCGACACGTGGACTACACGTTGTGTGTACGTACCGACACGTGGACTACACGTTGTGTGTACGTACCGACACGTGGACTACACGTTGTGTGTACGTACCGACACGTGGACTACACGTTGTGTGTACGTACCGACACGTGGACTACACGTTGTGTGTACGTACCGACACGTGGACTACACGTTGTGTGTACGTACCGACACGTGGACTACACGTTGTGTGTACGTACCGACACGTGGACTACATGTTGTGTGTACGTACCGACACGTGGACTACATGTGTGTGTACGTACCGACACGTGGACTACATGTTGTGTGTATGTACCGACACGTGGACTACATGTTGTGTGTATGTACTGACATGTTGAACTATTAGATATACACACACTACATGTTCATGTTTATAAATCTATGTGAACTGTAAAGGATTTAGTCTGTAATGTCTTGTTGGTTATATGTCGGCCCCAGTAAGACTAGCTGTCCCTACTGGCGTCGGCTAATGGAGATCCTAATAAAGCACACACTAATGAACACCACCACCACAATCACCGAGTGGAAAATCAGCCTTGTGTACCAACCAACCGTAGTTACACACACACACACACACACACCTCCACCAGAACATCATCATTCATTGTATCGCCAGCAGCCCTCCTCCACATTTCTAAACACTTGATGTGTTGACGAACGTGGACCTTCAGAGAGGCCTCAGTAAACAGCACAGACTGAGTTATTAGACAGGATGAGAAGACGATGAGTTCCCATCAGACTGGTCTGGTGTACAACGTGCCAGGTTTCTGGACTCTCTGTCGTACACGTCAAGGCTGTTGAAGAGACTGTCAGACTGACTGGAGAACAGACAGACGTAGAGGTACCAATCACCAACCAGAGAGAGAGAGAGAGAACAATTACAGGCTAACATTTAAATATTAATTTGTGTCTTCTGAGGACAGAGAAAAGGGAAGTGGTTTTATACTGACATCAGTACCAGCAGAGGACTCCCTGAGGGAGGGAGTCGATGATCACACTCCTGTTGGGAGTTATAACATCTTCGCTGGGTGTTTTAGATGACCAGACACACAGATTGAGTTATGGAGCAGGTCGTTGGTCGACTCTCCACTCACAGTGGACCTCATCCCATCACCACGGCAGAGGTGTCCTCACAAGGCCCATCATTGGAGGACGGCCAACAGCCCACAAAAGAGATGATTGGGTGGTATCTACAGAGGTCAGGTGCTGAGTTCCTGTTACAGCTCAACAACTTCCTCTAGCAGCCTTCAGGAGCCTTGAAATGATTACTTCCCCTTTGTGGTGTCGTCCCACATCGCTGCTGTTGCTAAGTGTCACACCACACACGCTGTCAACACAGCACACACACACACACACACACACACACACACACACACACACACACAGTCGAGTCACACGACCTCAGAGCGAAGATCTTCAGATGTGTGATGACAGAGCATGAAAAGAGCTTTGATGACGGTCTGTAAACTGGGATCTTGAAATCAAACAGAGTAAATCAAGTGGAAAGTTTGTAAGCAGTGATGGCGAAACCCCCTCTTTTGAAGAGCAGAAACACACTAAAGTAAATGAAGCTGGGCCTACTGGTAGTGTGGAGGATAGTGGATACTTTATGAACCTGCTTTACTTTGTGTTGACGCAGCATGTAGAGGTCATGAGCTGGGTTGAGGAGTCACACAAGTGGGCCAGAGACTCCATACTATGGGGGCCCTATAGGCCCTGGCCAGAAGTAGTGCACTATATAGGGAATAGGGTGCCATTTGGGATGTAAGCCCATTCCTCCAGACCCATTAAACAGAGAGGATATCTACACCTGTATATCTGCTCAATACAAAACTCACTAGATATTCACCATGTCCCTCTCCTGCCAAGAACGAATGAGAGGAGTGGAAGAGACAGGAGGAAAAGACAAGGAGTGAGGAGAAGAGACAGAGGAGGTTTAGAATGGGGGTCTGGAGCTGACAGTCCTACTACAAGGACTCCTGCAGGGATAGCCCAACTGTAGTAACAGGGATAGCCCAACTGTAGTAACAGGGATAGCCCAACTGTAGTAACAGGGATAGCCCAACTGTAGTAACAGGGATAGCCCTAACTGTAGTAACAGGGATAGCCCAACTGTAGTAACAGGGATAGCCTAACTGTAGTAACAGGGATAGCCTAACTGTAGTAACAGGGATAACCTAACTGTAGTAACAGGGATAACCCAACTGTAGTAACAGGGATAGCCTAACTGTAGTAACAGGGATAGCCCAACTGTAGTAACAGGGATAGCCCAACTGTAGTAACAGGGATAGCCCAACTGTAGTAACAGGGATAGCCCAACTGTAGTAACAGGGATACCTAACTGTAGTAACAGGGATACCCAACTGTAGTAACAGGGATAGCCCAACTGTAGTAACAGGGCTCCTAACTGTAGTAACAGGGATAGCCCAACTGTAGTAACAGGGATAGCCCAACTGTAGTAACAGGGATAACCTAACTGTAGTAACAGGGATAGCCTAACTGTAGTAACAGGGATAACCTAACTGTAGTAACAGGGATAACCTAACTGTAGTAACAGGGATAACCCAACTGTAGTAACAGGGATAGCCTAACTGTAGTAACAGGGATAGCCTAACTGTAGTAACAGGGATAGCCCAACTGTAGTAACAGGGATAGCCTAACTGTAGTAACAGGGATAACCTAACTGTAGTAACAGGGATAGCCCAACTGTAGTAACAGGGATAGCCCAACTGTAGTAACAGGGATAGCCCAACTGTAGTAACAGGGATAGCCCAACTGTAGTAACAGGGATAGCCTAACTGTAGTAACAGGGATAACCTAACTGTAGTAACAGGGATAACCTAACTGTAGTAACAGGGATAGCCTAACTGTAGTAACAGGGATAGCCTAACTGTAGTAACAGGGATAGCCTAACTGTAGTAACAGGGATAACCTAACTGTAGTAACAGGGATAACCTAACTGTAGTAACAGGGATAGCCCAACTGTAGTAACAGGGATAGCCTAACTGTAGTAACAGGGATAGCCCAACTGTAGTAACAGGGATAGCCCAACTGTAGTAACAGGGATAGCCCAACTGTAGTAACAGGGATAACCTAACTGTAGTAACAGGGATAACCTAACTGTAGTAACAGGGATAGCCTAACTGTAGTAACAGGGATAGCCTAACTGTAGTAACAGGGATAGCCTAACTGTAGTAACAGGGATAGCCCAACTGTAGTAACAGGGATAGCCTAACTGTAGTAACAGGGATAGCCCAACTGTAGTAACAGGGATAGCCTAACTGTAGTAACAGAGCTAGTCCTGTGAGTCTCACAAACACCGTCTGTCTCCGCTCATAGAAAATCCTTCAGGACACAGCAGGGCTGGTGTGTGTGTGTGTGTGTGTGTGTGTGTGTGTGTGTGTGTGTGTGTGTGTGTGTGTTGTAAACAGAGCGGTGCTGATGGCTGAGCAGAGGGGTGATGAGGGCCGTGTCTTGAGGGCCCAGGGATGGAGGCAGGGAGAGATAAGAGATCCATGGTTAAACACAGAGCAGAGAACAGACATGTCAGAGCATCCATTACGGTCCGCCGTATCACCCTCCCCACACCAGGCAGGCAATTAGTGGCCTTCTGCAGCCACCAAGCTGGTTATACTTACACCATTAATCACAGTGGCCAGTCACTTTCAGCTCTTAACTTCCAAACTAATCGGTGTGAGAGGGAGAGAGAGAACATTGCTGTAATGACATTAATGAAAAGTACACCAATCAGACTGTGACTCAGGGCAATCAGGGCTCAAGAGTGCGTGTGATCGCTCACTGGCTGCGTTGGGCCAATCACAACCCTCACCCCGTTACCCCTCCAATCACCCACAGCCTCAACCCTCCTCAACCCTAATCTCTCCCTCAGATCAATCTGCCAGGACTCCAGGAGAGGGGAAACAGGGGGACAGGGAACGCAGGTCTACGTCTGAAGCGGTTACTACAGTAACGACCTCCAGTAGGTCATACCACTTCATCATCTAGACCCAGAGTGATTGGGCTCTGATTGGTGTCAGCTGTTTGAGGAGGACCATCATTTATTTTCATCATTGTGTTGCTAAGGAAACGACACACTGAACACATTCCACCTTCATCATGTGTTATGACCTTGGGGTTCTGGTCCAGTTCTAGATCCATGTTCTATAGTGTTGTTCTAGTGAAATGTCATTCACATTGTGTCACAGAGGCCACCCAGCTCCTCTCAACCCCAGTCAGTACTATGACTGAGTGACTGGACTGTCTACCAACAGTAGGAACATTCTCCAACATTCTCTAACAGACTAAAACCATTTCCAGAGAACAAACCTCCAGTTAAGCATTTTAAAATCCCCAACAGTGTGTATTTACATAACTGATATTAACTCAACCAAGGACACTGAGAAAACTAAAGGTCAGATCTGCTCTACTTCACCTGCTGAACTAAGGACCTTCAGCCTTGGGCTGGGCGATATACTACATTCATTTTAATCTGTGATTTTACGCGATATTCCAAATTCCTGTATCGCAAGAATCAAGGTTTTGTTATTTTTGGTTTTTATGAGCTCAGGTTGTATTTTTGGTTTTTATGAGCTCAGGTTGTATTTTTTGTCTTTATGAGCTCAGGTTGTATTTTTTGTCTTTATGAGCTCAGGTTGTATTTTTTGTCTTTATGAGCTCAGGTTGTATTTTTGGTTTTTATGAGCTCAGGTTGTATTTTTGGTCTTTATGAGCTCAGGTTGTATTTTTTGTCTTTATGAGCTCAGGTTGTATTTTTTGTCTTTATGAGCTCAGGTTGTATTTTTTGTCTTTATGAGCTCAGGTTGTATTTTTTGTCTTTATGAGCTCAGGTTGTATTTTTTGGTTTTTATGAGCTCAGGTTGTATTTTTGGTTTTTATGAGCTCAGGTTGTATTTTTTGGTTTTTATGAGCTCAGGTTGTATTTTTGGTTTTTATGAGCTCAGGTTGTATTTTTGGTTTTTATGAGCTCAGGTTTTATTTTTTGGTTTTTATGAGCTCAGGTTGTATTTTTTGTCTTTATGAGCTCAGGTTGTATTTTTGGTTTTTTTGAGCTCAGGTTGTATTTTTGGTTTTTATGAGCTCAGGTTGTATTTTTGTTTTTTATGAGCTCAGGTTGTATTTTTGGTTTTTATGAGCTCAGGTTGTATTTTTGGTCTCGTCTCCTTCGTTCCTTCTGTGCTGTGTGCACCTCTCCATCTACACCAGAGATCTGTATATAATGAAGAGAAGCACGTCTCCTCCCTAACAATGGGAGTCGTTGTCCCAAAAGCAGGAAGGCGACAATCTTAGGTCCAAAATAAGTCCATAGAAACTCATTGGCCTTATTTTGGACAGAATTCAGCAACAGTGAAACCTCTTGCTTCACCTCTTCCTCTATGGTTTACACACACACACACACACACACACACACACACACACACACAACAAGCCCCTCCCACTGCCTCTCCCTCCAACAAAGTTGAAATCACATCTTCCTCTCTGACAAGCGGTTTCAACTCACGGTTTGCATTTAAGGTTTGGTCCAACAGAAAATTGGTCATATGGACACCAGAACACACTGAATCATTTTACTGGAAGAGAAGTTGACTTCTCTACCGATACCCTTTTTATGTCTCAACTCAAACTGATCTCAGAGCAGTGTTATAGAATGACATCCTTATGTTAATCACATGACTTTTACATTAGAATGTATTCCTATATTGGTATGTTCACACTGGATTTCTGAGAGACAACAGAATAGGACTCTTAGAGCTGATGTGTGTTAACGCTGACACTAGATTTACCATGGTGCGGTGACAAGACAACATTCCATTCTATGATTAGTGTCTGTCGGTGCCAGGGAGACCCAATCTCCACTTTATTTATCATTTGAGGGAATGACCTAGTGTCCGAGGTTACAGAAGTATTCCTGTATAAGCAAGCAGTAAATGAACTAGAGACAGATATTTGGCACCATGTAAATCTTGATGTCTGTTGCTTGAGAGTAAAATGTGTCTTTGTATATCTGTTCTTCATCACACAGGCCTGTTTATTGGGGTTCAACTCTACACTGTTGGCTGACCGTTAACACTCCATCACTGCAGTAAATCAGCAATGATAAAATTCAATTGTTTAAGAAATCTAAAAGTCTCTTTTGATTAGAATAATTACCATGACAACAGACACCACTAAAACGAGAGTATCAAGTGAACGTTGATGCTGGAAAATGAATGCTCAGTTTATCCCACGCAGCATTGGGGTACCGCTAGCAGCATTTCAGCCAAAGACTGTTATACTAGCTGTCTGGTCTGTTTCAGAAATGTGCAAAAAGCATAAAACACAATTATATAAGGAACTGGCAACTGGTTCTGAGAAATCAGGTGGGCCACTTGATCTCAACATGACAAAGTGGACAGGCTAACGTGCTGTTCAACCAGCTGGAGACAGACAGAAGGATGTGTTCATAACTATTCAACCCTGTTAGCTAGCAAATAGATCCAAGTTGGCTAAACCTGAACTATAAAGATGGAGACGCTGCCTTCCAGTACAACACACAGGTCCTTAGTGCTCACGGCACGCAGCTTTGGTTGTTGACTTGACCCCTGAAGTCCAACTGGTAAACATTCAGTTCAGGACTGAAGAGCTGTGTTCAGGAGCAATCACACACACACACACACACACACACACACACACACACACACACACGCAAACTACCCCCCCTCATTGAATTCCCCCATCCATTCCCTCCACCATCGAGACATGTGGTTTATTCCAGGCCCCAGGCTGCTGTAGAAGGTTAAGTAGGTAATGGTTTATAGAATAGCATGTTGTTGGTCTGTATGTATGTTGGATGAAACCCAGGACCCACATTCATATACATGTTTATGTAATGACTTTCTGAGATGAAGTACGTTAGATGCAGGCTGTGTGTAAACAGCTGTATCCTTGGAATTCTCCCAGACCCTTTTAATCCATGCTTCTTAGTGTTTGTGCTCAGGAATGAGTGAGGTAAACACAGTTAGTTAACACTACACCCACTAGCTGAGGAGCATTGGGCTGATTCTCCTCCAGAGTGCAGTGCAGTGCAGTGCAGTGCAGTGCAGTGCAGTGCAGTGCAGTGCAGTGCAGTGCAGTGCAGTGCAGTGCAGTGCAGTGCAGTGCAGTGCAGTGCAGTGCAGTGACATGTATAAAGGGCTGTTCTGACAGGAAAGGAGACTCAACTTCACACATGCTTCCCCCTCATCATCATTAAACAATGAGTTGTTTGTTTAGTAAGATAATAAACAGTATCAACTGAGAACAAGATACGGATAGTATCATTATTAATGATCAGTATTTGTTAAAGGAAAGCCTTTTAAAAATCTGCCCCAGTAGAACCTGGCAAACCATTAACCTGGAAAATGTCTGAGAGTTAAAGGAGAAGAATAGAACCTTTCAGCAGGTACAGTAGTTAGCAGAGACTTCAACACTACAACAAATTAACAATTCAAAGATGCGTTAAGGAAACGGACCAGGTCAACTACTGTAGGCCTTGTGGAACAAGTTCCACCCTTCTCCAGGCATGTCACCTCCCTCTAGCCCCACCCCAAGAGACACATTAACATGTCACCACCCTCTAGCCCCACCCCAAGAGACACATTAACATGTCACCTCCCTCTAGCCCCACCCCAAGAGACACATTAACATGTCACCTCCCTCTAGCCCCACCCCAAGAGACACATTAACATGTCACCTCCCTCTAGCCCCACCCCAAGAGACACATTAACAAACCAGGGTTTGTTCTTAACTGACTTGCCTAGTTTAAAAAGCTGACTCTAGCCCCACACCAAGAGACATTATTCAGAGCCATTGGAACAAACACACCCACACAACTACAATGTTTATTACACTTTATACTGGAATATAACCCAGAGGGGAACTGGAATATAACCCAGAGGGGAACTGGAATATAACCCAGAGGGGAACTGGAATATAACCCAGAGGGGAATCCTGTCAGTCCACTACACAGCTGCGGAGGCAGCCCGAGCCAGCTGCGCGGAGACAGCCCGAGCCAGTTGCGCGGAGGCAGCCCGAGCCAGTTGCGCGGAGGCAGCCCGAGCCAGCTGCGCGGAGACAGCCCGAGCCAGCTGCGCGGAGACAGCCCGAGCCAGCTGCGCGGAGACAGCCTGTCCCAAATAGAACCCTATTCAGTGCACTCTTTTTGAACCAGGGCCCAATTGGGACGCAGGCAGTGAGAGTCAGTCTTAGGCGTGACCAATCAGGAGGCCAACACTGCTATACCAAGCTCCATAATAGACAGGCTTGGGATGGAGGGAGACGGGGGGATTGAGAGAGCTGGAGGGACTGAAGGAGACAGAGGGCCAGGGGAAAAAGGTGACAGTCACTAACAGGATACAGGACTGGAGCAGAGGAGCTCTGACACTCATTCATCTGACACACACAGTTAAACCCCCAGGGCCCCTGGCCAACCAATTACATACAGTGAAGAGGGCCTCGTCTGACTTGCGCCCCTCCTCCTCCTCTGCAGCTCTAACTCCATGCTGAGCAGGTCATTCACTGTTAAGGGCTTTTCCTCAGGAGAAAAGGGGGACACACATTTGTATAATTGTGTGGAAGCCGCTCAGACATGAGATTTCCCCACGGCAGTGAGGTGTGGGAAGATCAAACACAATGCTGCAACACCACTGCAACCGCAACCACACACACACACACACACACACACACACACACACACACACACACATACACATACATACACATACACATACACACATACACACACACACACACACACACTCCTCACGGAAGTTAGGGAGACTTAATTACAGTAGAATTCCAAATGGATTCATGCATTATACAGAGAATAAACATCCGATTAAAATTCTGGGATTTTTATAGTTTCTTTTGAAGATTTCTGAAGCGGGGTTGGACACAATGAACTCACACAGCTGGTCTGTTTGTCATGTGTGGGTGGGTCGGGTGGTTGTGTGTTTACTCTATGTACTTCCGAGTGTGTGTTCATATCTGTGAGTGGTGTTCCTATAACAAACAAACATCTTCTCTTCATCACTTGTATACATGTGTAAGTTTGTGTGTGTGTGTGTGTGTGTGTGTGTGTGTGTGTGTGTGTGTGTGTGTGTGTGTGTGTGTGTGTGTGTGTGTGTGTGTGTGTGTGTACGCGCGCATGTCAATGCCTGCTGTTCCTAGACCAACAGTTTGTTTTTCCCCTCGGTTGCCTCCTAGCGTGTGTGTGTGTTTGTGTGTCCGTTCTTCCGGACTGTGTGTCTTCCACCATGGCACATCCACACCATTAGGCAGAAATCAGGACACTGTGATAGATGCATGTGTTCACCACGTTAGAATGATTTAATGAACCGCGCACCACACACACACACACACACACAGCACAGAGACACAAGCCGAGGACATCCATCCATCACCAGGCCAGTCCTCCATCCATCCATCACCAGGCCAGTCCTCCATCCATCCATCACCAGGCCAGTCCTCCATCCATCCATCACCAGGCCAGTCCTCCATCCATCCATCACCAGGCCAGTCCTCCATCCATCCATCACCAGGCCAGTCCTCCATCCATCCATCACCAGGCCAGTCCTCCATCCATCCATCCATCACCAGGCCAGTCCTCCATCCATCACCAGGCCAGTCCTCCATCCATCCATCACCAGGCCAGTCCTCCATCCATCCATCACCAGGCCAGTCCTCCATCCATCCATCACCAGGCCAGTCCTCCATCCATCCATCACCAGGCCAGTCCTCCATCCATCCATCCATCACCAGGCCAGTCCTCCATCCATCCATCCATCACCAGGCCAGTCCTCCATCCATCCATCACCAGGCCAGTCCTCAGCAGCCAATTAGAAAGGTCTCAGACACAAAACAGACTAAGAGAACACAGCACACTGGCCAACACAGACTGGAACATTCCACTACCACGCTTCGTCTCCCCCCCCCCCACGCTTCGTCTCTCCCCCCCCCCCCACGCTTCGTCTCCCCCCCCCCCCCACGCTTCGTCTCCCTCCCCCCCCCACGCTTCGTGTCTCTCTCCCCCCACGCTTCGTGTCTCTCTCCCCCCCCCCCACGCTTCGTCTCTCTCCCCCCCCCACGCTTCGTCTCTCTTCCCCCCCACGCTTCGTCTCTCTCCCCCCCCCACGCTTCGTCTCTCTCCCCCCCCACGCTTCGTCTCTCTCCCCCCCCACGCTTCGTCTCTCTCCCCCCCCACGCTTCGTCTCTCTCCCCCCCACGCTTCGTCTCTCTTCCCCCCCACGCTTCGTCTCTCCCCCCCCCCACGCTTCGTCTCTCTTCCCCCCCACGCTTCGTCTCTCTTCCCCCCCACGCTTCGTCTCTCTCCCCCCCCCCCACGCTTCGTCTCTCTCCCCCCCCCCCACGCTTCGTCTCTCTCCCCCCCCCCCACGCTTCGTCTCTCTCCCCCCCCCCACGCTTCGTCTCTCTCCCCCCCCCCACGCTTCGTCTCTCTCCCCCCCACGCTTCGTCTCTCTCCCCCCCACGCTTCGTCTCCCTCCCCCCCACGCTTCGTCTCTCTCTCCTCAGACTAGTAAACTCCCTGTTGGCTCTTCAGACAGACAGTGAGTCAGAGAGATGTTGCTAATTTTGGCTATTGATTAACCCACTGGTTGAGCAGGAGGACAGTGATGAGAGAAAAATCTCTCCCTTTACTCTGTCTCTCCCTCCACCATCAGCCCCAGAAACTCAACTCAGGCCACAGACACTATAACAGCAGCCCTAGGAACAGTTGAGGGGTTTATTTAAGAGCAGCCCTAGGAACAGTTGAGGGGTCTATTTAAGAGCAGCCCTAGGAACAGTTGAGGGGTCTATTTAAGAGCAGCCCTAGGAACAGTTGAGGGGTTTATTTAAGAGCAGCCCTAGGAACAGTTGAGGGGTTTATTAAGAGCAGCCCTAGGAACAGTTGAGGGGTTTATTTAAGAGCAGCCCTAGGAACAGTTGAGGGGTTTATTTAAGAGCAGCCCTAGGAACAGTTGAGGGGTCTATTTAAGAGCAGCCCTAGGAACAGTTGAGGGGTTTATTTAAGAGCAGCCCTAGGAACAGTTGAGGGGTTTATTTAAGAGCAGCCCTAGGAACAGTTGAGGGGTTTATTTAAGAGCAGCCCTAGGAACAGTTGAGGGGTTTATTTAAGAGCAGCCCTAGGAACAGTTGAGGGGTTTATTTAAGAGCAGCCCTAGGAACAGTTGAGGGGTTTATTAAGAGCAGCCCTGGGAACAGTTGAGGGGTTTATTAAGAGCAGCCCTAGGAACAGTTGAGGGGTTTATTAAGAGCAGCCCTAGGAACAGTTGAGGGGTTTATTAAGAGCAGCCCTAGGAACAGTTGAGGGGTTTATTAAGAGCAGCCCTAGGAACAGTTGAGGGGTTTATTTAAGAGCAGCCCTAGGAACAGTTGAGGGGTTTATTTAAGAGCAGCCCTAGGAACAGTTGAGGGGTTTATTTAAGAGCAGCCCTAGGAACAGTTGAGGGGTTTATTTAAGAGCAGCCCTAGGAACAGTTGAGGGGTTTATTAAGAGCAGCCCTGGGAACAGTTGAGGGGTTTATTAAGAGCAGCCCTAGGAACAGTTGAGGGGTTTATTAAGAGCAGCCCTAGGAACAGTTGAGGGGTTTATTTAGAGCAGCCCTAGGAACAGTTGAGGGGTTTATTTAAGAGCAGCCCTAGGAACAGTTGAGGGGTTTATTTAAGAGCAGCCCTAGGAACAGTTGAGGGGTCTATTTAAGAGCAACCCTAGGAACAGTTGAGGGGTTTATTTAAGAGCAGCCCTAGGAACAGTTGAGGGGTCTATTTAAGAGCAGCCCTAGGAACAGTTGAGGGGTTTATTTAAGAGCAGCCCTAGGAACAGTTGAGGGGTCTATTTAAGAGCAGCCCTAGGAACAGTTGAGGGGTTTATTAAGAGCAGCCCTAGGAACAGTTGAGGGGTTTATTAAGAGCAGCCCTAGGAACAGTTGAGGGGTTTATTAAGAGCAGCCCTAGGAACAGTTGAGGGTTCTATTTCTAGCCTGCTAAGTTCTATGGGTCCTGGTGAAATAACACCAGAACTGAGACATTCAGCCGATTCCTGACAATGATAACCATCTGACTGGACTCTTCTAGTGAAGGATAAGACTGCTACCATACAGTAGGAATAATCAGCTATGAAGAGAACGAGAGCCATTACTTCTCCCTGGATATACTACTGCTTAATGTATTATTGTTCTTATGAATATTGTTGTTGTAGTTGCTGTTCATGGTAATCCCATGTCCACTACTACTATTATTGCTGCTGTTGGTCCCACCATTTTGTTATATGTATACTTTGACAATGTAATACATTTAAACTTGACCATGTCAATAAAGTCTATTGAATTGAGAGCCAGGGTGAAGAGATATGAATCTGTCCTGTATTAGAGCCCCCCCGTCATACCAGTGGTGTAAAGTACTTAAGTAAAAATACTTAAGTATTACTTAGTCGTTTTTTGGGGTATCTGTAATTTACTATTTATATTTTTAACAACTTTTACTTCACAACATTAAAGAAAATAAATGTACTTTTACATGTTAAAAGTACTGGTTACATGTTGAATGCTTAACAGGACAGGAAAATTGTCTAATTCACCCACTTATCAAGAGAACATCCCTGGTCATCCCTACTACTTCTGATCTGGTGGACTCACTAAACACAAATGCTCCGTTCGTAAATTATGTCCGAGTGTTGAACTGTGACCCTGGCTATCCGTAAATAAATTAAAAAAACAAGAAAATCGTGTCTGGTTTGCTTATTAATATAAGACATTTGAAATGATTTATACATTTACTTTTGATACTTCAGTACATTTAAAACCAAATACTTTTAGTCAAGTAGTATTTTACTGGGTGACTTTAACTGGAGTCATTTTCTTTTAAGGTGTCTGTGTCTGTACCAGGGAACAGGACTTGATGCGTAGCAGACTTCCCAAGAGCACTGGGGCTTTCTCCTTTCCCTCCACTTCCTGGAAATTAGGGGACTTTGGTCATACTTTAAATAACATGTAAGTCGGTGTCTTTAAGCCTAGCAACAACGTGATCAGATCGGCCCATATTGAACCACACAAGGCACCTTTGTCAGCCTTGTGTCCAGGTTGGAGTTGCTCTGACTGACAGAGCACATCATTTCTAGTTCCAGCCCTGCATCATTGCAGAGGGGTGGTGTTGGGTAGTGCTACTGGAAAGTAGACAAATCCCTTGTGAGTCAGTACACACAGAGAAACAGAGACAGACAGAGAGTTAATATCTCCCTGGAGTTCCGTGTGTTTGCTGACTCCAAGTGGGCATTTCCCACTGGGCCCAGCAGTAGTCCAGTAGTCTACATTACAGTATCTCTGGGCTCAGCAGTAGTCTACATTACAGTATCTCTGGGCTCAGCAGTGGTCTACATTACAGTATCTCTGGGCTCAGCAGTGGTCTACATTACAGTATCTCTGGGCTCAGCAGTAGTCTACATTACAGTATCTCTGGGCTCAGCAGTAGTCTACATTACAGTATCTCTGGGCTCAGCAGTAGTCTACATTACAGTATCTCTGGGCTCAGCAGTAGTCTACATTACAGTATCTCTGGACTCAGCAGTAGTCTACATTACAGTATCTCTGGACTCAGCAGTAGTCTACATTACAGTATCTCTGGACTCAGCAGTAGTCTACATTACAGTATCTCTGGACTCAGCAGTAGTCCAGTAGTCTACATTACAGTATCTCTGGGCTCAGCAGTAGTCTACATTACAGTATCTCTGGACTCAGCAGTAGTCTACATTACAGTATCTCTGGACTCAGCAGTAGTCTACATTACAGTATCTCTGGGCTCAGCAGTAGTCTACATTACAGTATCTCTGGCTCAGCAGTAGTCTACATTACAGTATCTCTGGCTCAGCAGTAGTCCAGTAGTCTACATTACAGTATCTCTGGGCTCAGCAGTAGTCTACATTACAGTATCTCTGGACTCAGCAGTAGTCTACATTACAGTACTGGGCTACTGCGAGCTCAGCGTACGTAGTCTACATTACAGTATCTCTGGGCTCAGCAGTAGTCTACATTACAGTATCTCTGGGCTCAGCAGTAGTTCAGTAGTCTACATTACAGTATCTCTGGGCTCAGCAGTAGTCTACATTACAGTATCTCTGGGCTCAGCAGTAGTCCAGTAGTCTACATTACAGTATATCTGGGCTCAGCAGTAGTTCAGTAGTCTACATTACAGTATCTCTGGGCTCAGCAGTAGTCCAGTAGTCTACATTACAGTATCTCTGGGCTCAGCAGTAGTCTACATTACAGTATCTCTGGGCTCAGCAGTAGTCTACATTACAGTATCTCTGGGCTCAGCAGTAGTCCAGTAGTCTACATTACAGTATCTCTGGGCTCAGCAGTAGTTCAGTAGTCTACATTACAGTATCTCTGGGCTCAGCAGTAGTCTACATTACAGTATCTCTGGGCTCAGCAGTAGTCCAGTAGTCTACATTACAGTATCTCTGGGCTCAGCAGTAGTTCAGTAGTCTACATTACAGTATCTCTGGGCTCAGCAGTAGTCTACATTACAGTATCTCTGGGCTCAGCAGTAGTCCAGTAGTCTACATTACAGTATCTCTGGGCTCAGCAGTAGTCTACATTACAGTATCTCTGGGTTCAGCAGTAGTCTACATTACAGTATCTCTGGGCTCAGCAGTAGTCTACATTACAGTATCTCTGGACTCAGCAGTAGTCTACATTACAGTATCTCTGGACTCAGCAGTAGTCTACATTACAGTATCTCTGGACTCAGCAGTAGTCTACATTACAGTATCTCTGGACTCAGCAGTAGTCTACATTACAGTATCTCTGGACTCAGCAGTAGTCTACATTACAGTATCTCTGGACTCAGCAGTAGTCTACATTACAGTATCTCTGGACTCAGCAGTAGTCTACATTACAGTATCTCTGGACTCAGCAGTAGTCCAGTAGTCTACATTACAGTATCTCTGGGCTCAGCAGTAGTCTACATTACAGTATCTCTGGACTCAGCAGTAGTCTACATTACAGTATCTCTGGACTCAGCAGTAGTCTACATTACAGTATCTCTGGGCTCAGCAGTAGTCTACATTACAGTATCTCTGGGCTCAGCAGTAGTCTACATTACAGTATCTCTGGGCTCAGCAGTAGTCTACATTACAGTATCTCTGGGCTCAGCAGTAGTCTACATTACAGTATCTCTGGGCTCAGCAGTAGTTCAGTAGTCTACATTACAGTATCTCTGGGCTCAGCAGTAGTCTACATTACAGTATCTCTGGGCTCAGCAGTAGTCTACATTACAGTATCTCTGGGCTCAGCAGTAGTCTACATTACAGTATCTCTGGGCTCAGCAGTAGTCTACATTACAGTATCTCTGGACTCAGCAGTAGTCTACATTACAGTATCTCTGGACTCAGCAGTAGTCTACATTACAGTATCTCTGGACTCAGCAGTAGTCTACATTACAGTATCTCTGGGCTCAGCAGTAGTCTACATTACAGTATCTCTGGGCTCAGCAGTAGTCTACATTACAGTATCTCTGGGCTCAGCAGTAGTCTACATTACAGTATCTCTGGACTCAGCAGTAGTCTACATTACAGTATCTCTGGACTCAGCAGTAGTCTACATTACAGTATCTCTGGACTCAGCAGTAGTCTACATTACAGTATCTCTGGACTCAGCAGTAGTCTACATTACAGTATCTCTGGACTCAGCAGTAGTCTACATTACAGTATCTCTGGACTCAGCAGTAGTCTACATTACAGTATCTCTGGACTCAGCAGTAGTCTACATTACAGTATCTCTGGACTCAGCAGTAGTCTACATTACAGTATCTCTGGACTCAGCAGTAGTCTACATTACAGTATCTCTGGACTCAGCAGTAGTCTACATTACAGTATCTCTGGACTCAGCAGTAGTTCAGTAGTCTACATTACAGTATCTCTGAGGCACTAATAGAACTCTGTTTCCACTTGTCCTCCTGTTTCTTCTCAGTCTCTCCTCTACCTCTCCCGCTCTGTATCTCATCCCTTTCCACTCCTCTCTCCCCTTTCCTCTCTTCTGTTCATTAAGCTATGCTAACTCAGTCATGCAGGAAGCTGTAACAGGCAGCCTGGGCCTGCCTCTCAGATATCAATTCACACTAACCCTTCCCATTGGCAACATCAGACAGACTGACTGGAGATGAATACAGTCTGGAGGTACAGGACTGAGCACTGGGCTTTTCCATTCTACTGTGTAGTGATGCTGGAGCTAATGTGAGCCTGTAGTGAATGTAACTGGTTTTACACCACGACACAGCGACACAGTCCTCCGCGACAGTGACACAGTCCTCCACGACACAGTCCTCCGCGACACAGTGACACAGCCCTCCGCGACACAGTCCTCCGCGACACAGTCCTCCGCGACACAGTGACACAGCCCTCCGCGCCCTCCCCGACACAGCCCTCCCCGACACAGTGACACAGCCCTCCCCGACACAGTGACACAGCCCTCCCCGACACAGTGACACAGCCCTCCCCGACACAGTGACACAGCCCTCCGCGACACAGTGACACAGCCCTCCCCGACACAGTGACACAGCCCTCCCCGACACAGTGACACAGCCCTCCGCGACACAGTGACACAGCCCTCCGCGACACAATGACACAGCCCTCCGCGACACAATGACACAGCCCTCCGCGACACAATGACACAGCCCTCCGCGACACAATGACACAGCCCTCCGCGACACAATGACACAGCCCTCCGCGACACAATGACACAGCCCTCCGCGACACAATGACACAGCCCTCCGCGACACAATGACACAGCCCTCCGCGACACAATGACACAGCCCTCCGCGACACAATGACACAGGTCTACACACATTCATTCCTTGTAAAAATTCAGATACCACACACAAATGGAACACAATGGCTAATCTTTAACTTTTCAGGGCATTGCGGAGTTGCATTGACACACACACACACACACACACACACGTTTGACTAACACACACACACACACACGTTTGACTAACACACACACACACACACACACACGTTTGACTAACACACACACGCGTTTGACTAACACACACACACGCGTTTGACTAACACACACACACGCGTTTGACTAACACACACGCGCGTTTGACTAACACACACGCGCGTTTGACTAACACACACGCGCGTTTGACTAACACACACGCGCGTTTGACTAACACACACGCGCGTTTGACTAACACACACGCGCGTTTGACTAACACACACGCGCGTTTGACTAACACACACGCGCGTTTGACTAACACACACGCGCGTTTGACTAACACACACGCGCGTTTGACTAACACACACGCGCGTTTGACTAACACACACACGCGTTTGACTAACACACACACGCGTTTGACTAACACACAGCGGACACACAGGCACGCGCGTTTGACTAACACACACACGCGTTTGACTAACACACACACGCGTTTGACTAACACACACACGCGTTTGACTAACACACACACACACACACACGCGTTTGACTAACACACACACACACACGTTTGACTAAACACACACATTCCTGAGAGGAGGCCTGTTGATCGTACACACATTATTATGGAGAAACCCAGATAAGAGATGTGCTTGGCCACCGCTGGCATCATGTGATTATGTGGGGGTAAGGCTATTGGCTCATACAGGGATATGGGGGAAGGGTTGTGTCATACACTGGACACAGCAGATTGGCAGTCTGACAACAGATCACGGGTAAATGAGCAACTCAGGTACAACCAGGGCTGAGAGTTAGTCCTGGTCAGGTCACATGGTCAGGTGAAACTCCTGGTCCTAGTTATAACCAGAGTCTTAGTACTGACAACAGAAGGCCCTAGTCATAACCAGAGTCTTAGTACTGACAACAGAAGGTCCTAGTCATAACCAGAGTCTTAGTACTGACAACAGAAGGCCCTAGTCATAACCAGAGTCTTAGTACTGACAACAGAAGGCCCTAGTCATAACCAGAGTCTTAGTACTGACAACAGAAGGCCCTAGTCATAACCAGAGTCTTAGTACTGACAACAGAAGGCCCTAGTCATAACCAGAGTCTTAGTACTGACAACAGAAGGTCCTAGTCATAACCAGAGTCTTAGTACTGACAACAGAAGGTCCTAGTCATAACCAGAGTCTTAGTACTGACAACAGAAGGCCCTAGTCATAACCAGAGTCTTAGTACTGACAACAGAAGGCCCTAGTCATAACCAGACCCCCCCCGCCCCTAGTCCGGAGGAGAGACCCCCCCCCCCCGCCCCTAGTCCGGAGAAGAGACCCCCCCCCCGCCCCTAGTCCGGATGAGAGCCCCCCCCCCGCCCCTAGTCCGGAGGAGAGACCCCCCCCCCGCCCCTAGTCCGGATGAGAGCCCCCCCCCGCCCCTAGTCCGGATGAGAGCCCCCCCCCGCCCCTAGTCCGGATGAGAGCCCCCCCCCCGCCCCTAGTCCGGAGGAGAGCCCCCCCCCGCCCCTAGTCCGGAGGAGAGCCCCCCCCCCGCCCCTAGTCCGGAGGAGAGACCCCCCCCGCCCCTAGTCCGGAGGAGAGACCCCCCCCGCCCCTAGTCCGGATGAGAGACCCCCCCCGCCCCTAGTCCGGATGAGAGACCCCCCCCGCCCCTAGTCCGGATGAGAGCCCCCCCCCCGCCCCTAGTCCGGATGAGAGCCCCCCCCCCGCCCCTAGTCCGGATGAGAGACCCCCCCCGCCTCTAGTCCGGAGGAGAGCCCCCCCCCCGCCCCTAGTCCGGAGGAGAGCCCCCCCCCGCCCCTAGTCCGGAGGAGAGCCCCCCCCCGCCCCTAGTCCGGAGGAGAGCCCCCCCCCCCCCCGCCCCTAGTCCGGAGGAGAGCCCCCCCCCCCCCCGCCCCTAGTCCGGATGAGAGCCCCCCCCCCCCGCCCCTAGTCCGGATGAGAGACCCCCCCGCCCCTAGTCCGGAGGAGAGACCCCCCCCCGCCCCTAGTCCTATTAAAAGCTTCACATTCCTGCTCGGGTCCACTGGCTGGCTGGCTAAAAACAAATGTCTGAGTTATAGCCTGTTACAGCACAGCGCTCACAGACAGACAGGACTAGGACACAGCGCCTCTGTTGGGACCTGACAGAGAAACACACACTCCTTGGACACACTTGGCTGGTGATTAACAGCTAACTACTGTCCCTGGTCTTTTTTCTCTCCTCTGTCGTTCCCTCGTTCAGACACTGGTTTGTTTAGATAACCACCAATCCCTCGTTTCCACTCCCATGCTCACTGACCCCAGAACTACCCGGCAGGTCCTTATAAGAACCCTCAGCTGAGCCTGACCGCACATTTACACACACACACACACACACACACCACTGAACATGGAAAACAATGGTCACATGCTTGGACACACAAGCAGGAAGTCGGGTGGCAGTGTGTAACCTAATCCTTCCTCACACATCATTAAGGAGAGAGAACCAGCATGTATTATCTCATTATTACTGAGAGTAGAAGAGTTAGTCATATAGCTGGATGAGCTGTCTCTGTTGTGGAATGGGAAACTGTACAGCCCTGTAGAACCATAACATTCAGCTGGATGAGCTGTCTCTGTCTCTGTTGTGGAATGGGAAACTGTACAGCCCTGTAGAACCATAACATTCAGCTAGATGAGCTGTCTCTGTCTCTGTTGTGGAATGGGAAACTGTACAGCCCTGTAGAACCATAACATTCAGCTAGATGAGCTGTCTCTGTCTCTGTTGTGGAATGGGAAACTGTATCGCCCTGTGGAACTGAGGGCAATTCCATGGTAACAGTGATGCTAAAACTCACATTTTTCACGTTAAAATAAATGCCAGACAAAAACCAACGATTGCAAAGTTAAACAAACCATACAACTATGCACAAGGACTACGTTTAACAATTTCACAGAAAATGTTACAAAAACTATTGTGCGTTTGGTGGCGTCATTCTGTTACCAAACTGTGCAGCTGTACGGTGTTTTTGTAAACCTCTCTCTCCCTCAGCCCTAGGACCATGCCTCAGGAGTACCTGGCCTGATGACTCCTTGCTGTCCCTAGTCCACCTGGCCGTGCTGCTGCTCCAGTTTCAACTGTTCTGCCTGCGGCTATGGAACCCTGACCTGTTCGCCGGACGTGCTACCTGTCCCAGACCTGCTGTTTTCAACTCTCTAGAGACAGCAGGAGCGGTAGAGATACTCTGATCAGCTATGAAAAGCCAACTGACATTTACTCCTGAGGTGCTGACCTGTTGCACCCTCGACAACCACTGTGATTATTATTATTATTATTATTATTATTATTATTATTAGACCCTGCTGGTCATCTATGAACATTTGAACATCTTGGCCATGTTCTGTTATAATCTCCACCCGGCACAGCCAGAAGACGACTGGCCACCCCTCATAGCCTGGTTCCTCTCTAGGTTTCTTCCTAGGTTCCAGCCTTTCAGGGAATTTTTCCTAGCCACCGTGCCTCTACATCTGCATTGCTTGCTGTTTGGGGTTTTAGGCTGGGTTTCTGTACAGCACTTTGAGATATCAGCTGATGTAAGAAGGGCTTTATAAATACATTTGATTGATTGCATAAAGTTGTATGGTTTGTTAAACTTTTCAATCATTGGCTTTTGTTTAACTTTTTAAGGCTAGGGGGCAGTATTCGGAAGTGTGGATGACTGAGGTGCCCAAAGTAAACTGCCTGTTACTCAGGCTCAGAAGCTAGGAAATGCATGTAGAGTTGGATAGAAAACTCTAAAGTTTCTAAAACTGTTAAAATAATGTCTGAGTATAACAGAACTGATTTGTCAGGCGAAACCCCGAGGACAATCCATCCAGTAATTATTTGAGGTCATTGGACTTATGCTTTTCTGTGGGAAAGTCTACTAATTTGGACCCAGATTGCAGTTCCTATGGCTTCCACTAGATGTCAACAGTATTTAGAAATTGTTTCATGCTTGTGTTTTGAAAAATTATGAAGTATTCGTATTCTTTCGAAGTACCCTCAGAAGGACTCTAGTCTTTTGCGCGCATGAATGAGTGCGCGCTCCTCGTTCTTTTTCTCCCGTATTGAACACAGTTTATTCAGTCTTAAATTTCATCGATTATTTACATATTTGGGTACCTGAGATTGGATGAGAAACGTTGTTTGAATTGTTTGGACGAAGTTTACAGGTAACTTTTTAGATTCCTTTGTAGGCATGTTGGGCAAGTTGGAACAGGTGTATTTCTGAATTAAAAGCGCCAAATAAACTGACATTTTTGGGATATCAAGAAGGTCTTTATCGAACAAAATGACCATTCATTGTGTAACGGACCCTTTGGATTGCAAAAAGATGAAGATCTTCAAAGGTAAGTGATTTATTTTATCACTATTTTTGAGTTGTGTGACACCTGTGCAGGTTATGAATTCATGTTAAAGCAGGAAGTGGGTGAGGCACTGTCCTCAGCCAATGAAATGCTATGCTTTTGCCGTAAAGCCTATTGTAAATCGGACAAAGCGGTTCGATTACCAAGATTCTAAGCTAAAGAATGGTGTATAACACTTGTATTTTTATGAATGTTTAATATTACTACTTTTGTTTTTTTGAATTTCGCGCTAGGCAATTTCACTGGATGTTGTCGAGGTGGGACGCTAGCATCCCAATGATCTGAAAGAAGTTAACATACATTTTAAAGTGAAAAATCTGAGTTAACATCACTCTGTTACCTTTGAATTGACCCTGATCAAATTAGTCAGTTAACCAGGTACAGAAAGATCCCACAGACCGGCGTCGGTCCACGGACCTGAGACTGATTAACACTACTCTAGAGTCTACATGTTTCAATTCCATTTCAGTTCAATCAATTCAGTTCATTTAAATCCCACTTTCCAAATTCAAATTAATCTCCTAAATTAATTGCACTGACATGGAATTAACCCTTGATCCCCTGTGTAATGACAGTAGCCAGGCTCCAGCCAGCCAGAGGACATGGGGCTGGCATTGGCCCTGCCCATAGACCTGTAATGCTATTGGCATCCAGCTACCGTGTCCAGCCATCCACTATACAGGGGTACAAATGCCATGCGTGCGTGTGTACTGGCACAGACTGGCTGTGGTCCTGGCCAGAGACTACGTCCCTGGCACCATACCCTGTGTCTGGGTGTCAGGTGGGGAATGTTTAATCCAGGTCAAATGCACATTAAAAACTCACAGCTGCAGCTGCACGGGGACACACACAGAGTTTGGTTCTAAATAAAGAGTAAAAACTCAGACGATCAGTAAAGCTCAAACCATGTTTATTCACCCAAGGGGTCAGACAGCTGAACAGACCAAGACATCCTCACACTGGTATTTAACCCTTCCTCCTCTGCCCAGTCTCCTCCTCACACATCTGAACAGCCAATCCACCTCTGTTGCTAGACAGAACTTTAGTGATCTGTTCTTCCTCACATCATCTGACCTGACTTCAGCCCCAAATTCCTCACTCCTCCCCACAGGATCCCTGATGTCTAATAACATTCTGACAATGTAAACGTTCTACATTCCCCGCTCTCCCTCAGTGACATGAAAAAGTATATTTCATATTTTCAAGTTTAGAACTCAGAACAGACAATTCTCTTAACTACAGTACATTACCTTCATTTGACAAACATTTGAAAGAACAATCATGTGACGTGGACATGAGCGGATGACAACTGAAAAGGAAATGTTCTATTTTAAAAATCACACATTAGTCATTGTTGCAGATGATGCACTGTGTACTCAGGGGAAAAGCAGATTTTATACACAGATCGTGATCAGCCAAACAGAAATGAGTTTACATAGACAGAAAAGCCCTGGACCACACAGAGAAGTTAACCACCATATTTCTAATTGACGCACTCCTTACTTATGGGGGTTTGAGTGGGTTCTGGGAAGATGAGATATCAATCAGTCAGTCACACACACCGCTGTGCAGCAATCAGGGACAATCATCACTTGACGAAGAGGACAGATCCAACAAGACTCAGTCAGAAGAAAGACTCTTCAAATACAACCCAGAGAATGACAGCCCTCAGCATGGGGTCATGACAGAAACACAGGGTGTGTGTGTGTGTGTGTGTGTGTGTGTGTGTGTGTGTGTGTGTGTGTGTGTGTGTGTGTGTGTGTGTGTGTGTGTGTGTGTGTGTCAGATGAATGTGTTCGTTATTCCTGCTCAGAGGGGATGACAGAGACTGGTTGGATGATTGTCGGTCTGTCTGATGTCAGCAGATCTGGTTAAGGTAGGATGTGCTGCTGGCAAGCCTAACACTCTCTGTAATGTAGGGTAACGGGGGCAAGCCTAACACTCTCTGCAATGTAGGGTAACAGGGGCAAGCCTAACACTCTCTGTAATGTAGGGTAACGGGGGCAAGCCTAACACTCTCTGTAATGTAGGGTAACAGGGGCAAGCCTAACACTCTCTGCAATGTAGGGTAACAGGGGCAAGCCTAACACTCTCTGTAATGTAGGGTAACGGGGGCAAGCCTAACACTCTCTGTAATGTAGGGTAACAGGGGCAAGCCTAACACTCTCTGTAATGTAGGGTAACGGGGGCAAGCCTAACACTCTCTGTAATGTAGGGTAACAGGAGCAAGCCTAACACTCTCTGTAATGTAGGGTAACGGGGGCAAGCCTAACACTCTCTGTAATGTAGGGTAACAGGGGCAAGCCTAACACTCTCTGTAATGTAGGGTAACAGGGGCAAGCCTAACACTCTCTGCAATGTAGGGTAACGGGGGCAAGCCTAACACTCTCTGCAATGTAGGGTAACGGGGGCAAGCCTAACACTCTCTGTAATGTAGGGTAACAGGGGCAAGCCTAACACTCTCTGCAATGTAGGGTAACGGGAGCAAGCCTAACACTCTCTGTAATGTAGGGTAACGGGGGCAAGCCTAACACTCTCTGTAATGTAGGGTAACGGGAGCAAGCCTAACACCCTCTGTAATGTAGGGTAACGGGGGCAAGCCTAACACTCTCTGTAATGTAGGGTAACGGGAGCAAGCCTAACACTCTCTGTAATGTAGGGTAACGGGAGCAAGCCTAACACTCTCTGTAATGTAGGGTAACGGGAGCAAGCCTAACACTCTCTGTAATGTAGGGTAACGGGGGCAAGCCTAACACTCTCTGTAATGTAGGGTAACGGGGGCAATCCTAACACTCTCTGCAATGTAGGGTAACGGGGGCAAGCCTAACACTCTCTGTAATGTAGGGTAACGGGGGCAAGCCTAACACTCTCTGTAATGTAGGGTAACGGGGGCAAGCCTAACACTCTCTGTAATGTAGGGTAACGGGGGCAAGCCTAACACTCTCTGTAATGTAGGGTAACGGGGGCAAGCCTAACACTCTCTGTAATGTAGGGTAACGGGGGCAAGCCTAACACTCTCTGTAATGTAGGGTAACGGGGGCAAGCCATCACATACTGCTACTGAAGCTCTCATTTCAGCAAGCCATGTCAACCACCATCTCAGATTAGCATTCCTGAAAACATTATTTTGTTGAAATATAATTTGACCTTTGAGAAATTAAGATAATTGACTGCATCCAAATTGGCCATTTTAATTTATAGAATTCATATAATCTTCAATAAATATAGTACCTAGCATCTGAATTGGACCATAATTTTGTATTCCTAACAATGAGTAAGACATGAGGAATAAATGATCAGTTGCCAACCAGACCCCCACACACCATGCCAATCCCAACAACAAGTGTATAGGATCAGTTCACCATGTCTGAATTTGTCAAAGTCCATTTATTTTTTATAATAAGCAAAAGCAACCCAAAGTCGCAAAGAAAATGGTGCGATCCATTTAATAAACACAAGAGACCAGCAACATGGATAAAAGGGTGAGGTGGCAGTAGCAGGAACAGCGGCATCTAGTGGGCTAAACTTGGTACTGTCACACATCAAAGGCTAATTTCTCTAAACAGGGGAAAAAAACCAAAGATTTACTGGGAATAGATTACAAAAGGTTGAAGAATCAATACTCAAACCAGCAGCTCCATACTGATTGTTAGACAGTGATCTGATACTATATACTGGTTGTTGGGGTGGGGTGTGTGTTGGTGGGGGGGTGGGGGGTCTTTGGGCGGCAATTGATCATTTTATTGGATTCCTCGGGTCTTAATCATTATTAGGAAGAATTATGGTCCAAATCCGATGTCAGGTACTGTAGTTACTGAAGATTATATGAATCCTGGTTTTGTTTCCTTTTATTATTTTTTATTGCTAATTTGGGTGAAATCAATTAGAGATCAGATTACATTTCAACAAAATGTTTCTGTTTCTAACTACAGGAAGGATTTCAGAACAATCTGGGATGGGTGTCGATAGTCTTGTGCCTGTTGAAGTGGAATGACTCCTCTCACACTAGGAGACCAATACAAGACCAGCACCACGCTAAATACAGTTAACCTGTTAGGGCTAGGGGGCAGTATTGACACGGCCGGATAAAAAACGTACCCGATTTAATCTGGTTACTACTCCTGCCCAGTAACTAGAATATGCATATAATTATTGGCTTTGGATAGAAAACACCCTAAAGTTTCTAAAACTGTTTGAATGGTGTCTGTGAGTATAACAGAACTCATATAGCAGGCAAAAACCTGAGAAGATTCTGAACAGGAAGTGGCCTGTCTGACAAGTTGTTGTTCATCTTGGCTCTTTTTATTGAAGACTGAGGATCTTTGCTGTAACGTGACACTTCCTACGGCTCCCATAGGCTCTCAGAGCCCGGGAAAAAGCTGAATGATAGAGGCAGCCTCTGGCTGAAACACATTATCGCGTTTGGCAAGTGGCCGATCAGAGGACAATGGGCTTAGGCGCGTGCACGAGTCGACCCCGTGCTTTATTTTCTTTCCTCTTTTTACCTAAACGCAGATTCCCGGTCGGAATATTATCGCTTTTTTACGAGAAAAATGGCATAAAAATTGATTTTAAACAGCGGTTGACATGCTTCGAAGTACGGTAATGGAATATTCAGAAATGTTTTGTCACGAAATGCGCCATGCTCGTCACCCTTATTTACCCTTTCGGATAGTGTCTTGAACGCACGAACAAAACGCCGCTATTTGGATATAACAATGGATTATTTGGGACCAAACCAACATTTGTTATTGAAGTAGAAGTCCTGGGAGTGCATTCTGACGAAGAACAGCAAAGGTAATAACATTTTTCTTACAGTAAATCTGACTTTGGTGAGTGCTAAACTTGCTGGGTGTCTAAATAGCTAGCCCTGTGATGCCGGGCTATCTACTCAGAATATTGCAAAATGTGCTTTCACCGAAAAGCTATTTTAAAATCGGACATATCGAGTGCATAGAGGAGATCTGTATCTATAATTCTTAAAATAATTGTTATGTTTTTTGTGAACGTTTATAGTGAGTAATTTAGTAAATTCACTGGCAGTGTTCGGTGGGAATGCTAGTCACATGCTAGTCACACGCTAATGTAAAAAGCTGTTTTTTGATATAAATATGAACTTCATTGAACAAAACATGCATGTATTGTATAACAATGTCCTAGGGTTGTCATCTGATGAAGATCATCAAAGGTTAGTGCTGCATTTAGCTGTGGTTTAGGTTTATGTGACATTATATGCTAACTTGAAAAATGGGTGTCTGATTATTTCTGGCTGGGTACTCTGCTGACATAATCTAATGTTTTGCTTTCGTTGTAAAGCCTTTTTGAAATCGGACAGTGTGGTTAGATTAACGAGAGTCGTGTCTTTAAAATGGTGTAAAATAGTCATATGTTTGAAAAATTTAAGTTTTTGCATTTTTGAGGTATTTGAATATCGCGCCACGGGATTACACTGGCTGTTGAGTAGGTGGGACGCGTCCCACTGGCCCAGAGAGGTTAAAAACAAACATGCCCCCCTGAAGCTATTCATTAGAGCCTTCTTCTCCTCTAGAGGCATCTAACAGGACAAAACGGAAGGGAAAATGACAATTTAGGTGGTGAAATGCCAGAGCACCACTCCCAGTCACTCAGCTCTAGAGCTCCTGAGGTAACACTCCCAGTCACTCAGCTGAAGAGCTCCTGAGGTAACACTCCCAGTCACTCAGCTGAAGAGCTCCTGAGGTAACACTCCCAGTCACTCAGCTGAAGAGCTCCTGAGGTAACACTCCCAGTCACTCAGCTGAAGAGCTCCTGAGGTAACACTCCCAGTCACTCAGCTGAAGAGCTCCTGAGGTAACACTCCCAGTCACTCAGCTCTAGAGCTCCTGAGGTAACACTCCCAGTCACTCAGCTGAAGAGCTCCTGAGGTAACACTCCCAGTCACTCAGCTGAAGAGCTCCTGAGGTAACACTCCTAATCACTCAGCTGAAGAGCTCCTGAAGTAACACTCCCAGTCACTCAGCTCTAGAGCTCCTGAGGTAACACTCCCAGTCACTCAGCTGAAGAGCTCCTGAAGTAACACTCCCAGTCACTCAGCTGAAGAGCTCCTGAGGTAACACTCCCAATCACTCAGCTGAAGAGCTCCTGAGGTAACACTCCCAGTCACTCAGCTGAAGAGCTCCTGAGGTAACACTCCCAGTCACTCAGCTCTAGAGCTCCTGAGGTAACACTCCCAGTCACTCAGCTCTAGAGCTCCTGAGGTAACACTCCCAGTCACTCAGCTGAAGAGCTCCTGAGGTAAATGAATGGAGGAAGGGACGGTGTCGTGCTCACAGTCCCCCCCTCCTTCCGAGAGAAAAGGCCAGGCTCGCAATTACTGGAGAAAGGCAGCCAATCTGAGGCCTCGCTGTGGACTGCATGGGATTGGGTACAAGGGCGGGGGGGGTCTAGGGGCTAGAACCACAGAGTAGGGGTGTACTCTATGGGCCCTAGTCAAAAGCAGTGCACTATATAGGGAATAGGGTGGCATTTGGAACAGCAGGGCAGAGAGTAGGTGTGTAGAGGCTAGAGAGAGTGGATGGTTGAGTGCTACAGCCACTGTGATTATAATGAGAAGTGTGTGGAGTGACTGGTGTCAGGTTCTCACAGAGATACTAGTCCACAGCTTGGCTTGTGGAGCCTGGTGTTCAATACAACGTTATGGGACTGACGGTACTGAGAGAGGAAGACTATGGCCACAGTATTCCATCAGTTTGAGCAGCATATCCAGACAGCTGTTCGCTAGATGTGTAGCCTGTGTTTAATACACTTCTTCATTAGGTGAAGGACAGCCAAGCAGAAAACAGACCAGCAGTAACATCAGTCACCTCACTGATAGTCTTAATGACAGAGCAGTTAATTAACCCTCATTCCAGCAGTCAACGTGCTGTCTCTGGCAGCTGACACCACACACACACACACACACCCCCCCCCCTTTCAGTGACACGGCCCGTCGATAAACACACCACGATGCCACAGCATAACTGACACCCTCAAGTAGAATAATTAATTCAAAGTCCTCCTTGATTAGCCGCTTAGTCCATCCCTCTAACAGGGAGAGATGCAGATTCACACGCTGGTCTATGACAAGCAATCCTTCACTCGTCTCCCAATTTTATGACAAACAAAATAGATTCCAATTAAGCAGTAGGCCTTATCTGCCAATAGCACACAGAGAGAGAGAGCGACAGTAACAGGGAAGTATCCACTACTTTAATCTTCAGCCTCTAAGACTGTCACTCACCATCCTGCTAATTACCAACCAAAACAACCTTGGAACACCACAATATACACTCCCCGGACAGTTTAATAGGTACACCAGCCCACTCACAAAAATGATAGTTCCTACAGACTGCTTATGAAGCAGGCATTGAGGCATTCAGTTACTGCTCGATTGAACGTTACATTGGGCAAAAATGAGGGACCTAAGCGACTAAGCATGGTATGATCGTCGGTGCCAGGCGTGCCGTATCCAGCATCTCAGAAACAACTGCCTTCCTGAGCTTTTCACGCACGACAGTGTTTATGGTTTACTGAGAACGATGTGACAAACAGAAACCATCCAGTCAGCGGCAGTCCTGTGGGTGAAAACAGCTCGTTGATGAGAGAGGTCGAAGGAGAAGGGCACGAATCCCGCAAGCAAACAGACAGGCCAGACAGACAGGCAGACAAATAACGGCTCAGTACAACAGTGGTGTGCAGAACAGCATCTCAGAACGAACAACTGGTCGGTCCTCGTCCCGGCTGGGCTGTTGCAGCAGACGACCACACCAGGTTCCACTCATTTTTTACATTTACATTTTAGTCATTTAGCAGACGCTCTTATCCAGAGCGACTTACAGTAGTGAATACATACATTTCATGCATTTTTTTTGTATTTTTTTTGTACTGGCCCCCGTGGGAATCGAACCCACAACCCTGGCGTTGCAAACACCATGCTCTACCAACTGAGCCACACCTCAAAACAACAAGTGGCTCCTGTGGGCACGCCATCAACACTGAACAATTGAGGAGTGGAAAAACATTGCCAGGTCTGACAATCCCGGTTCCTGTCGCATCATGCTGACGGCAGAGTCAGGATTTGGCGTAAACAGCAGGAGTCCATGGACCCATCCTGCCTGGTGTCAACAGTTCAGGCTGGTGGCGGTGGTGTACTGGTGTGGGGAATGTTTTCCTGGCACATGTTAGGTACCTTGATACCAACTGAGCAACGATTGAACGCCACATCGTATCTGAACATTGTTGCTGACCAAACCCAATAGAACATGTTTGGGATGAGATGGAACGGGCTGCTGGCAGCATGAATGTACCACCGTCCAACGCGCTGCCACTGTGTGATGCCATCGCATCAGCATGGACCAACATTCCTGTGGAACGCTCCACACCTTATAGAATCCATGCCCAGAAGAATTCAGGTAGTTCTGGAGGCAAAGGAAGGTCGGACCTGGTACTAGATGGATATACCTAATAACCTGAGTGTCTATTCTGTCAGAGACTAGATGGATGTACCTAATAACCTGAGTGTCTATTCAGTCAGGGACTAGATGGATGTACCTAATAACCTGAGTGTCTATTCAGTCAGGGACTAGATGGATGTACCTAATAACCTGAGTGTCTATTCAGTCAGGGACTAGATGAATATACCTAATAACCTGAGTGTCTATTCAGTCAGGGACTAGATGGATATACCTAATAACCTGAGTGTCTATTCAGTCAGGGACTAGATGGATATACCTAATAACCTGAGTGTCTATTCAGTCAGGGACTAGATGGATATACCTAATAACCTGAGTGTCTATTCAGTCAGAGACTAGATGGATATACCTAATAACCTGAGTGTCTATTCAGTCAGAGACTAGATGGATGTACCTAATAACCTGAGTGTCTATTCAGTCAGGGACTAGATGGATGTACCTGAGTGTCTATTCAGTCAGAGACTAGATGGATGTACCTAAGTGTCTATTCAGTCAGAGACTAGATGGATGTACCTAATAACCTGAGTGTCTATTCAGTCAGGGACTAGATGGATGTACCTGAGTGTCTATTCAGTCAGAGACTAGATGGATGTACCTAATAACCTGAGTGTCTATTCAGTCAGGGACTAGATGGATGTACCTAATAACCTGAGTGTCTATTCAGTCAGGGACTAGATGGATGTACCTAATAACCTGAGTGTCTATTCAGTCAGGGACTAGATGGATGTACCTAATAACCTGAGTGTATATTCAGTCAGGGACTAGATGGATGTACCTAATAACCTGAGTGTATATTCAGTCAGGGACTAGATGGATGTACCTAATAACCTGAGTGTATATTCAGTCAGGGACTAGATGGATATACCTAATAACCTGAGTGTCTATTCAGTCAGAGACCAGCCAGAGACAGACAGTGCATCTTCAACAGTATAGTGGTGATCAAATCTAACGTGGAATGTCATTTCATTTTACTCTGCAACCTGTTGGCCACAGAGGAGAGGATCAGGAGAGGAGGATTGTGGGTAAATGTCAGATGAAGAGGACAGTGTGCATGCGTGTGCACACTGAGCCAGCCAGCACAGCGAAAGAAACCCAGAACTTTAGAAAAACATCAGCCGAGCAAAAGAGAAGAATCGGCCCAACAGTCTGAAGATCCCAGGTGATGTCATAAGCTGTGCCCTGTGTTTGTGAGGATGGATGGAGAGGAGAGCGAGGACAGCGTGTTTAATGGAACCGACAGAGCACATCTACCTCTGCAAATCACTCCTCCACCAGCCAGCAGGAACAGTCAGCAGGAACAGTCAGTCGCTCCTCTCTGATGACTACAGACAATGCACCCTCACATTCCTTTCCTCCTCCACTCAGATGGGTCCACCCTCTCTCCCTCCCTCCCTCCCTCCCTCCCTCCGATACAGGTCCACTCTCTCTCCCACCGATACAGGCCTGGGGCCCTCACTTACCACCCTATTCTTCCTCTTTCCCAGATAAATCCAGAGGAACCTCCCACAGTCAGAACAACTTAACCCCTCCGTCCCTGGCTTGTATAATCAGGCTGTGGTAGAACACATGTTGTACAGCATTACTATTCAGCCAGATGGAGTATAACTGGTAGACATAATGGATGAGGTAGGGGGGGAAGCAGGAGCAAATCTTCTTCCTCGTCCTCTGGGTAACAGCTTACAGTGGATTTGGTCTTGGATGAGATGAGACTGCCAGAGGAGATCTGTTAACCTTTCTGGGCCCGGGGGCAGTATTGAGTAGTTTGGATGAATGAGGTTCCCAAATTAAACTGCCTACTACTCGGGCTCAGAACGTAGGATATGCATATTATTAGTAGATTTGGATATAAAACACTCTGAAGTTTCTAAAACTGTTTGAATGATGTCTGTGAGTATAACAGAACTCATGGCAGGCAAAAACCTGAGAAAAAAATCCAACCAGGAAGTGGATTGTAGTTTTTCAAGACTATTCAGTATACAGTGACTTAGGGTTCAATTTGCACTTCCTAAGACTTCCACTAGATGTCAACTGTCTTTAGAACGTGTTTCAGGCTTTTGCAGTCAACAGAGAGCGAACCAGACCTCCTGGAGTCTGATGACCGAGAGAATGACATGGCCTCAATTACGCGCATTCACGTGAGTGGTAGCTATGTTCCATAACGTTTTTGGAATTGGAATCATCCGGTTGGAATATTACTAAAGTTTTACGTTAAAAAGGCCCTAAAGATTGATGCTTTACAACGTTTGACATGTTTCAACGAACGTAAATATACATTTTTGTCGTGAAATTTTCATCGCGCTTCCTACATTTGGAGTAGCTTACTGAACGTGCAAACAACAAGGAGGTATTTGGACATAAATTATGGACTTCATCGAACAAAACAACATTTATTGTGGACCTGGGATTCCTGGAAGTGCCTTCTGATGAAGATCAAAGGTAAGTGAATATTTCTAATGCCATTTATGATTTTAGATGACTCCAAAATGGCGGGTATCTGTATTGCTTGATGTCTTTTTCTGAGCGCCGTACTCAGATTATTGCAAAGTGTGCTTTCCCCGTGAAGCTTTTTTGAAATCTGTCACAGCGGTTGCATAAAGGAGATGTTCATCTATAATTCTTTGAATAACAGTTTAATATTTTATCAACGTTTATGATGAGTATTTTTGTAAATTGTTGTGCTGATTCACCGGCAGTATTGGAGGCAAAATATTTTCTGAACATCACGCGCCAATGTAAAATGGGGTTTTTGGATATAAATATGAACTTTATCGAACAAAACATACATGTATTGTGTAACATTGAGTCCTAGGAGCGTCATCTGATGAAGATCGTCAAAGGTTAGTGCTTAATTTTAGCTGTATTTCTGGTTTTTGTGACCCCTCTCCTGCTTGGAAAATGGCTGTGTGGTTTTTCTTGTGTTGGCACTGTCCTACCATAATCTAACTTCATGCTTTCGCCGTAAAGCCTTTTTGAAATCGGCCAATGTGGTTGGATTAAGGAGAGGTGCATCTTTAAAATGGTGTAAAACAGTTGTCTGTCTGTCTGAAAAGGGGGTCTGTACTCCTTAGTATCGAGTAACACCAAGCAGATTGAACCTCTCTAGGAAAAACAGATTTAAATAATGATGGAAACAAATATCATTATGTTGTCATCCCACACACACACACACACACACACACACACACACGCACACACACACAGCTGAAAGACAGTGGCAGGCAGCAGGTCCCTTGTTAGAAGGGACAGACAGGAGGGACAGACAGGAGGGACAGACAGGAGGGACAGACAGGAGGGACAGCTGAGATTGGCTTCAACCACCACTCATCATGACCAGTATTACTTTATTGATCACCTGACAAATAGGGTTGTTATGGATGGATGGATGGATGGATGGATGGATGGCGCACGTGAGTGAGTGAGGGGGGAAGTAGATTGACACAGCCTAAGTGAAATATTTCCCTAAACAAATAAGCAAGGCTTTCCAGAGACAGGGCAAGAACCTTCATAAACGCATTGCCCTCCGGCCCTCACACCTCAGTCCAACTCATCTCCGTCCCCCCTCAGTCCACCTCAGTCCACCTCCGTCCCCCCTCTGGGCTGAACACACCTCAGCCCCCATCTCCCCCTCCTTCCCACCCAGACAGAGACAGGGCAGTGGATGAGGAGTGACGGCTGGGCTGCTGGTCTTATCACAGTGGAATGCTGCTGGTCGCTGTTCACAGTCTGATAGGACTAAATGGAACCAGGGTCATTTCAGCAGGCTGTGGTGAAATGACCAAACACTGACAAGCCAGGGACGGAATGTACTGTAAGAGCGTGTGTGTGTGTGGGGGGGGGGGGGGGGGGGGGGGTTGATTATTTGTTCCAGCCTGGTAATATCCTGCCTCTGTTTGTCCGAGTTTCGTACATCCCCAGAGCAGCAGTGTTAGCCTAAACTACCTTCACCACAACCCACACACTTTCAGAGACCCAGAGGACATGCTGAGCTCTGTTTCTGGTCATTGAAAATCAGTTCACCAAGCGTTCAATCAGAGAGTAAAACTATCCCTCTACCTGAATGACATACCACTTGTTTTATTCATTCATTTCTGGGGAGAGGCAGCATGTTTGTTGTCTTTAAGAGCAGAGGTGTGTGAGAAAGAGAGAGAGAGAGTTGGGAGAAAGAAAGAGAGGGTTGGGAGAAAGAAGGTTAGAGAGCGAGAGATTTAATTGAATAGAGATTGAAGTGTGAGTTTGGCTGAAAGCACAAGAGTTTCCATTACCGTGGAAATAAACTAATTCCATATGATTAACTGCCCTCATAATACATAATAGTGGCTGGAATTTACAATGAGGGCCGCGAGGCATCCACTACATACAGTACACACACTGCCATCGTCATGGAGAAAACAAATCGCTCCAATCATGGCAGGAAATAAAAGACAAAAGAGAGGGGGAACAAAAGAGAGCGAGATGTGGAGAAAAGGAGAGAGAAATAAAGAGAGGAATGGAGTAACATTCCAGACAACACACCTCCAGCTCCACTGATCTCAGTTCACTGTAATGAGAGGAGAAAGGCAGCAGGAAATACCAATCTGATCACAGAACAGTGTTGAGAGGCGAAAAGCAGCAGGCACAGGGAGCAGGAAATACCCAACTGATTATAGAACAGCACAGGGCTGGAACCGTCTAGAAACAGACAGCAGAGCAGAGTGACTTTTCACACTACTCTGAGTAGGTAATGCTTTAGCTATTGTTTATATATAGCTCCCTCACTGGCAGGTATAATGGAGGTTTGGTAGGAATAATGATTAATGGGCAGATCGTTACTTTATCTTAAAGCTGCAATATGTACCTTTTTAGGCAACCCAACCAAAATCACATAGAAAGGTGTTTCATAGATCTGTCACTCTTTGAAAGCAAGTCTAAGAAGCTGTAGATCTATTCTGTGTGCACTACTTCTATGCTAAGCATTCTTAAAAATAGTTTTTGTGTCTTTTACTTTCGGTTTTGTACACCAGCTTCAAACTGCTGAAAATACAACATGTTTGGTTATGGAAAATATATTTCAGAGCAGTTTAGATGGTACAATGATTCTCTACACTATACTTGCTTGTTTTGTCACAAACTGAAATTAGGCAAATTTTATTATAATTTTAGCAACCAGGAAATGGTGGAGCGATTTCTACATAATCTAACTTTAATTCCTTATAAATAATATATAAGCAGATATGATAAAGCATTACCAACCAAGTGTTTGTTATCAGCTTTAGTACATAGTTCATTAATAAAGCAAGCCTAATTTCCCTGCGTCAGTGGACTAGCTAGAACCTCCTCCAGCACATAGCTGGAAAGAGAGCAGAGGGGAAAAATAGGAAGTTTGAGAGAGGGAGGAGGGTTGTGATCCAGTTTGGCTGGGTGTTTGCTGTAAACATGATAACTGTGGTGTAGGGTGTGTCAAGTCCAAGAGGACGCAGAGAGAGAAACACAGAGACAGAGAATAGAAGGAGAGAAACGCACAGACAGAGAGACCAACCAAGAGAGTTTCTAGAACAAAGTTATTTAGTCTCTCCAGCTTCAACCACAGCCATTTTTCCTACCAGTCAGGCTCTGTAATTAAACTACAGTAATGTTGTGATTATCTAACACGTAAACCAAGCCGGCACGTAAACAACCGTCCACCCTTGCAAACTACACTGCCAATCCTGAAGCATACATTCATAGATTAAAACGTGTGTGTGTGTGGTGCGGCACCATCTCCTTGTGATTAGATTTACATTAAGACACACACACACACACACAGCAGTCTGTTAGTAGGAGTTTGAAGAGCGTGGTAAGAGGCAGTGTGTGAGGTCATACAATTCCTTCAGGAAGTATTCACACCTTGACTTTTTCCACATTTTGTTGCGTTACAAGGTGGGATTAAAATGTATTTAATTGTAATTTCTCTCAACGATCTACACAAAATACTCTATTATATCAAACTAGAAGAAAAATGTGAACATTGGGGGGGGGGGGGGGGGGGGGAATCATGACAAATAAAAACAAATATATCTTGATTACATAAGTATCCAGCCCCGAGACAATATAGTCACTGGCAGCAAATACAGCTGTGAGTCTTTCTGGGTAAGTCTAGAAGAGCTTTGCTCACCTGGATTGTACAATATTTGCACATTATTATTTTTACAATGCTTCAAGCTCCGTCAAGTTGGTTGTTGAAGTTGGTTTGGGTTATTGTACTGCTGAAAGGCGAATTTGTATCCCAGTGTCTGTTGGAAATCAAACAACCAGGTTTTCTAGGATGGTACCTTGCTTAGCTCTATTCCATTTATTTTCATCCTTAATAAGCTCCCTCATTCTTGCCAATGACAAGCATACCCATAACCTGATACAGCCACCACCATGCTTGAACATATGAAGAGCGGTACTCAGTGATGTGTTGTTGTGTTTGTCCCAAATATAACAATTTGTATTTCAGGACAAAAAGTGAATTTCTTTACCACATTCTTTTGGAGTATTACTTTAGTGCCTTATTGCAAACAGGAAGCATGTTTTGGAATATTTTTATTCTGTACAGGCTTCCTTCTTTTCACTCTGTTAATTAGGTTAGTACTGTCGAATAACTGCAATGTTGTTGATCCATCCTCAGTCATCTCCTATCACATCCATTAAACTCTGTTTTAAAATCACCATTGGCCTCATGGTGAAATCCCTGAGCGGTTTCCTTCCTCTCCGGCAACTAAGTTAGGAAGGAAGCTTGTATCTTTGTAGTGACTGGGTGTATTGATACACCACCCAAGGTGTAATTATTAACTTCGCCATGCTCAAAGCGATATTCAATGTCTTTTGTTTTTTTAACCCATCTACCAATAGCTGCCCTTCTTTATGAGGCATTGGTAAATCTCCCTGGTCTTTGTTGTTGAATCTGTGATTGAAATTCACTGTTCGACTGAGGCAGTCATTCAAAAATCACATTAAACACTAATTTTGCACATAGTGAGTCCATGCAACTTATGTGACCTGTTGAGCACATTTTTGCTCCTCAACTTATTTAGGCTTGCCATAACAAGTGGTTGAATACTTATTGACTCAAGACATTTCATCTTTTCATTTGTAATTAATTTGTAAATATGACTAAAAATATTATGGGGTATTGTGTGTGTGTGTGTAGGACAGCGACAAAATCTCAATGTAACCCATTTTAAGTTCAGGCTGTAACAACATATAGAACAAGTCAAGGGATGAGTACTTTCTGAAGACACTGTAGCCAGACATGGTTAAGAGAAGTGGCATGACATTTGGTTTAGTTTAAACTCAGCGTTCTGATTCAGAGGGCCCTCTGAACACTGGCTGGCTGGGCCGTTGTTAGGGAGTTCTGGGAAAGAGCTTTGGTTTGAGGTTGGAGAGGAAAGGAAAGGAGGCTGCCAATTTCATGCAGAGTGAAACCGGCACTAGGCCAAACACGGGAACAGGAAATTAAGCACATTGACTGAGACGAGGGTCAGATATGCACACTGTGTGTAGCCTACAAACACACACACACAAATAGTTTACACACACACAGAGAGAGGAGATGAATGCTGTGCCCTTCAAATCAGGCCAGTGATTTCAGTAAACAGTCACCCTGTAGGGTTTCTTTCCACATGAGGTCTGGATACAGACATGACTAATTATTACGGAGACTGTATGAGGCCCTGATATAGAACACTCTGATATAGGTAGCATCCTAAATGGCAACCTATTCCCAATTTAATGCACTACTTTTGACAGGGGCCTATAGGGCTCTGGTCAACATTAGTGCACCATGTAGGGAATAGGTTACCATTTAGGATGTAGCCTATACCAGGGCCTCCTATACCAGGGCCTCCTATACCAGGGCCTCCTATACCAGGGCCTCCTATACCAGGGCCTCCTATACCAGGGCCTCCTATACCAGGGCCTCCTATACCAGGGCCTCCTATACCAGGGCCTCCCACGTGTTGGATGAGGTTTTAATGTAGACTGGTCTGAGAGCAGCCAGTAACGTTTAGAAATAGTCCATTAGCATGGATGAGAACCAAATGTAGATGGACGTATAAGTACAAACACATTAGATGAGTCAATATATGGACTGAACTGAGTACAGTGTGGGTGCTAGGGGATGGGCAGAGGTGTGTTACTGTTCATGGTGGTGGCTGATATTCCCTGCTCCAGGAATACAATCAGATGGATTGCTACCAACAGTGTGTGCATCTCTTCCATACCCATGGACTATTCCATTATCTACACCCCTGTGACCTACCCATGGACTATTCCATTATCTACACCCCTGTGACCTACCCATGGACTATTCCATTATCTACACCCCTGTGACCTACCCATGGACTATTCCATTATCTACACCTGTCACCTACCCATGGACTATTCCATTATCTACACCCCCGGCACCTACCCATGGACTATTCCATTATCTACACCCCCCCCCCGGCACCTACCCATGGACTATTCCATTATCTACACCCCCCCCGTCACCTACCCATGGACTATTCCATTATCTACACCCCCCCGTCGACCTACCCATGGACTATTCCATTATCTACACCCCGTGACCTACCCATGGACTATTCCATTATCTACACCCCGTGACCTACCCATGGACTATTCCATTATCTACACCCCCCCGTCACCTACCCATGGACTATTCCATTATCTACACCCCCCCCGTCACCTACCCATGGACTATTCCATTATCTACACCCCCCCGTCACCTACCCATGGACTATTCCATTATCTACACCCCCCCGTCACCTACCCATGGACTATTCCATTATCTACACCCCCCCGTCACCTACCCATGGACTATTCCATTATCTACACCCCCCCGTCACCTACCCATGGACTATTCCATTATCTACACCCCCCCGTCACCTACCCATGGACTATTCCATTATCTACACCCCCCCGTCACCTACCCATGGACTATTCCATTATCTACACCCCCCCGTCACCTACCCATGGACTATTCCATTATCTACACCCCCGTCACCTACCCATGGACTATTCCATTATCTACACCCCCGTCACCTACCCATGGACTATTCCATTATCTACACCCCCGTCACCTACCCATGGACTATTCCATTATCTACACCCCCGTCACCTACCCATGGACTATTCCATTATCTACACCCCCCTGGCACCTACCCATGGACTGTTCCATTTGCTACATATCACTGTGTTACCTACCTATGGGCAGCTACAATCTCTACATTGTTCTTACCTAGCTATGACATGACTTGTTATTTTTATCTAGTAGTGACATGACCTTTCACGCCTGCTGACCCCAGCATCTCTTGTCCTGGGCAACGCAACACACACACACGACTGTGAGAAAACACCACTGATGTGTGAAATAGAAACACCTTCTGGGTTACAGCTAGCTCCTCACTACACTATGTCTGCATCCCAAACGGCACCCTATTCCCTTTATAGAGCACTACTACCCATGAGGCCCAGGTCAAAAGTAGTACCTAACAAGGGAATAGGGTGGCATTTGAGACACAACCTAAGCTGCTGTGCTGTTGTGTGACAGTGATATACTGCCAGTTAAATACCAGAGAGAGACAAACAGCGAGAGAGACAAACAGCGAGAGAGACAAACAGCGAGAGAGACAAACAGCGGAGAGAGACAAACAGCGAGAGAGACAAACAGCGAGAGAGACAAACAGCGAGAGAGACAAACAGCGAGAGAGACAAACAGCGAGAGACAAACAGCGAGAGACAGAGAGGTCTCAGCAGGTAACAGCTTTAAACCGCAGCATTCAGCATCCACCACCCTGGAGAGTGTTTGTCCCTCTCAGTCCATCATCAGCACATCGTATCCAACTAATATCAAGATGTTGATAATTCATCTAAATTAGTTGTTAGTGCTGGGCTGGAACAAAGCCTGCACCTCTTGCAGCGCTCCAGGATTGGGTGTGTGTCTCTTCTAGAGCCGCAAGCCTGTAAGCAAGCAGCAGAGACAGACAAGAGGTACTCCCACAGCTGAACAGATGATCACAGCAGGTTTACAGTCTGTTAGGGGATGTCACAGACAGGATAGATAATGGCAGAGACACAGACAGTGTGTAAAGAAGTCACTCAGCAAGTTGAGTTCACTTCATAAAAGCCAGCAACCACACCTACTGGCCTAGTCTACACTGTGTTAGAACAACAGGAGCTACGCTAGTCTACTGGCCTAGTCTACACTGTGTTCGAACTGGAGCTACGCTAGTCTACTGGGCTAGTCTACACTGTGTTCGAACAACAGGAGCTACACTAGTCTACTGGGCTAGTCTACACTGTGTTAGAACTGGAGCTACGCTAGTCTACTGGCCTAGTCTACACTGTGTTAGAACTCGGAGCTACGCTAGTCTACTGGCCTAGTCTACACTGTGTTAGAACAACAGGAGCTATGCTAGTCTACTGGGCTAGTCTACACTGTGTTAGAACAACAGGAGCTACACTAGTCTACTGGCCTAGTCTACACTGTGTTAGAACTGGAGCTACGCTAGTCTACTGGCCTAGTCTACACTGTGTTAGAACAACATGAGCTATGCTAGTCTACTGGGCTAGTCTACACTGTGTTAGAACAACAGGAGCTATGCTAGTCTACTGGGCTAGTCTACACTGTGTTAGAACAACAGGAGCTACACTAGTCTACTGGCCTAGTCTACACTGTGTTCGAACAACAGGAGCTACACTAGTCTACTGGGCTAGTCTACACTGTGTTAGAACTGGAGCTACGCTAGTCTACTGGCCTAGTCTACACTGTGTTAGAACAACAGGAGCTATGCTAGTCTACTGGGCTAGTCTACACTGTGTTAGAACAACATGAGCTACGCTAGTCTACACTGTGTTAGAACAACAGGAGCTACGCTAGTCTACACTGTGTTAGAACAACTGGAGCTAAGCTAGTCTACTGGCCTAGTCTATACTGTTAGAACAACTGGAGCTACGCTAGTCTACTGGGCTAGTCTATACTGTTAGACTACCGTAGCTCCAGTTGTTCTAACAGACTTTAGGCCAATAGGAAACCCTGTTTAACAGTTAGAACAACAGGAGCTATGATAAACAGGGTTTCCTAATGGCCTAAAGTCTTATTACAACTGGAGCTACGCTAGTATCCTGTTAAACAGGTTTTCCTGGAGCTTTCTCACACACACACACACAAACCTGCATGCCTACTTTATGATGAATGTCCCCGCTTACACTGAAAACTTGATTTTTTACATTTACATTTTAGTCATTTAGCAGACGCTCTTATCCAGAGCGACTTACAGTAGTGAACGCATACATTTCATACATTTTTTTCTGTGCTGGCCCCCCGTGGGAATTGAACCCACAACCCTGGCGTTGCAAACACCATGCTCTACCAACTGAGCTACCAACTTAGCCTGTACCCTCGCTAACCGTGCGTTAGCCTGTACCCTCGCTAACCGTGCGTTAGCCTGTACCCTCGCTAACCGTGCGTTAGCCTGTACCCTCGCTAACCGTGCGTTAGCCTGTACCCTCGCTAACCGTGCGTTAGCCTGTACCCTCGCTAACCGTGCGTTAGCCTGTACCCTCGCTAACCGTGCGTTAGCCTGTACCCTTTCTAACAGCTAAAGGCTATTGGCACGCAACAGCAGCGACCTCAGCGTTAGCACTACTTTAGTGCTCATAATTAAAACTAAAGCCCCGCGTGAGGAATGTTTGAGGATTAACGAGCGCATTACATCGTGTTCAGGGGGAGAGAAAGAAATGAAATTCCAGCACCAACAGAATGCAGGAGGATTAAAACAGTGGTGAGCTCTTGTTCAATATCACTAACACAGACAACACACAAAAGGTCCCCAGCAGGTAGGCTAAGCTGCTTTTGTCAGTCACTCCCTCTAAAACCTGGACACTGTGGTGAGCGGCTGACAAAATAATAAAACACCCGCACACACACACACTTGGCGGCTCTCATATATCAGCCATCTGTCAGTGTGTGTGTGTACCTGCATTTCTCCACTGCATATTTAAACAAAGCAAAGCTTTGATTTTGTCTTTTGATTTCTCCCCTCCCAGAGACTTGATCTAGCTCAGAGTATAAACAAACTATTCCGCTCTTCCTTCACTCTGAGGGATGAAAGACAGTGTTGTTCTACCCTGCTCTTATCTTCCTGTTCCTTCCCAGCGCCACCCAGCCGTCTCTCTGCTGCTCCCTTCTACCAGCGCCACCCAACCGTCTCTCTGCTGCTCCCTTCTACCAGCGCCACCCAGCCGTCTCTCTGCTGCTCCCTTCTACCAGCGCCACCCAGCCGTCTCTCTGCGCTCCCTTCTACCAGGGCCACCCAGCCGTCTCTCTGCTGCTCCCTTCTACCAGCGCCACCCAGCCGTCTCTCTGCTGCTCCCTTCTACCAGCGCCACCCAACCGTCTCTCTGCTGCTCCCTTCTACCAGCGCCACCCAGCCGTCTCTCTGCTGCTCCCTTCTACCAGCGCCACCCAGCCGTCTCTCTGCTGCTCCCTTCTACCAGGGCCACCCAGCCGTCTCTCTGCTGCTCCCTTCTACCAGCGCCACCCAGCCGTCTCTCTGCTGCTCTCTTCTACCAGGGCCACCCAGCCGTCTCTCTGCTGCTCTCTTCTACCAGGGCCACCCAGCCGTCTCTCTGCTGCTCTCTTCTACCAGGGCCACCCAGCCGTCTCTCTGCTGCTCTCTTCTACCAGGGCCACCCAGCCGTCTCTCTGCTGCTCTCTTCTACCAGGGCCACCCAGCCGTCTCTCTGCTGCTCCCTTCTACCAGCGCCACCCAGCCGTCTCTCTGCTGCTCCCTTCTACCAGGGCCACCCAGCCGTCTCTCTGCTGCTCTCTTCTACCAGGGCCACCCAGCCGTCTCTCTGCTGCTCTCTTCTACCAGGGCCACCCAGCCGTCTCTCTGCTGCTCTCTTCTACCAGGGCCACCCAGCCGTCTCTCTGCTGCTCTCTTCTACCAGGGCCACCCAGCCGTCTCTCTGCTGCTCTCTTCTACCAGGGCCACCCAGCCGTCTCTCTGCTGCTCTCTTCTACCAGGGCCACCCAGCCGTCTCTCTGCTGCTCTCTTCTACCAGCGCCACCCAGCCGTCTCTCTGCTGCTCCCTTCTACCAGCGCCACCCAGCCGTCTCTCTGCTGCTCTCTTCTACCAGGGCCACCCAGCCGTCTCTCTGCTGCTCTCTTCTACCAGGGCCACCCAGCCGTCTCTCTGCTGCTCTCTTCTACCAGGGCTGGGGAACCAGAGCAGAACACGCAGCAGAGCTTTGAAGACGTCAGATGGGAAGCACTTGACTAACATCACCAGAGTCTTAAACAGGAAACGGCCCAACCTCTGCTCTGCCTCTCATTCTTCAGGACCACATGGAGATTTAATATGCCATGTTGTCTGCTCCAAACATCCAGAAAAACACAAACAAGAAGGGAAGAGAACCTTGCAAAACTTGCCGTGGACGTTAGCTAGTCCACACAACTCTGTGCATAATGAAACAGAAGACAGGGACCAGAGAACTCTACTCTCCATATGGATATAGAAGACAGAACAGACAGGGACCAGAGAACTCCCCCGTGTTACAGAGAGCTGAATGTGACACTCCTGAGTCTACAGTCTGGAGAGGCCTACGACATCCCGTCTCCAAGAAGTCCTCCGTCTGGAGAGGCCTACGACATCCCGTCTCCAAGAAGTCCTCCGTCTGGAGAGGCCTACGACATCCCGTCTCCAAGAAGTCCTCCGTCTGGAGAGGCCTACGACATCCCGTCTCCAAGAAGTCCTCCGTCTGGAGAGGCCTACGACATCCCGTCTCCAAGAAGTCCTCCGTCTGGAGAGGCCTACGACATCCCGTCTCTATGTCTATGTGTGGGGGTGTGGGTGAGTTGACACCAGCAGGAGAGAGAACCCCCAGTGTGCTGCAGCAGCTGTCCCTCTACAGGTGTGATCTCACCTCAGACCCAACGTTGACACACACACACACACACACACACCCCACCCCCCCCCTAAACAAACCCCAGGCCAGTGAGGTCACACCACCACCCCTCTGCATGATGCCACCACCTCAGGGGAGGTCCCAGCACGTGTCCAGTAACATCATTTACACTACACAGACAGGGCACCAATATACTGAGTCACTTCTCAAATCTGCCACCAAGCCATAGCGTGACATTAGGACTGTCACAACATACCACAGCTTGGTCACCATGGGAAATGATCCATACACAGACACAGGACAGTAGTGTGGCAGTGCAGTGAGAGTAGCATGGCAACATAACTAACTGCCCCATATAAAAGGTGAAGCAAGAGAAAAACAAACACCAAGTAGCCTACTTCATGAATGTTATATATTTAATCTTTATTTAACTAGGCAAGTCAGTTAAGAACAAATTCTTATTTACAATGACAGCCTACCTCTAACCCGGACGACACTGGGCCAATTGTGCGCCGCCCTACGGGACACAATCACGGCCGGTTGTGATACAGCCTGGAATCGAACCAGGGTCTGTAGTGATGCCTCTAGCACTGAGATGCAGTGCCCTAGACCGCTGCGCCACTCAGGAGCCCAAAACATATGAACATGTAAGGACAAGTGTAACATTTACAGTAACCCTCCACACACCAAAACAAGAAAATTAGTCACCATCAATTTACCGTCTTCCATGGCGGTAATTTAGGAATTTCCAGGATTGACAGTAAATGTAGGATAGAATATGGAAACTGAAACATTCAGGTGGGGATATTCCAAAGTCTACCGGCAGAGAACTGAGGAACTAAATGATTCACCATACTGTAAATCTAATCGTATTCATCACATGCACCGTATACAACTGGTGTAGACTTAACTGCGACTGCTGATGAGCCCTTCCCAACAATGCAGAGCTTAAAATAAGACGAATGAAAAATGAGTAACACAGGAGGAATAAACTCTACTTAGCAACAGCAGAACATGAAGCACCTGGTGTCATCCAGGAGGACTGACAGTAAAAGCATCTGCTGTCATCCAGGAAGACTGACAGTAAAAGCATCTGCTGTCATCCAGGAAGACTGACAGTAAAAGCATCTGCTGTCACCCAGGAAGACTGACAGTAAAAGCATCTGCTGTCACCCAGGAAGACTGACAGTAATAAAGAATCTGCTGTCACCCAGGAAGACTGACAGTAATAAAGAATCTGCTGTCACCCAGGAAGAATGACAGTAATAAAGAATCTGCTGTCACCCAGGAAGAATGACAGTAATAAAGAATCTGCTGTCACCCAGGAAGACTGACAGTAATAAAGAATCTGCTGTCTTCCAGGAAGAATGACAGTAATAAAGAATCTGCTGTCACCCAGGAAGAATGACAGTAATAAAGAATCTGCTGTCACCCAGGAAGACTGACAGTAATAAAGAATCTGCTGTCACCCAGGAAGACTGACAGTAATAAAGAATCTGCTGTCTTCCAGGAAGAATGACAGTAATAAAGAATCTGCTGTCACCCAGGAAGAATGACAGTAATAAAGAATCTGCTGTCTTCCAGGAAGAATGACAGTAATAAAGAATCTGCTGTCACCCAGGAAGAATGACAGTAATAAAGAATCTGCTGTCACCCAGGAAGACTGACAGTAATAAAGAATCTGCTGTCACCCAGGAAGAATGACAGTAATAAAGAATCTGCTGTCTTCCAGGAAGACTGACAGTAATAAAGAATCTGCTGTCTTCCAGGAGGACTGACAGTAATAAAATATGATGCATTTGGTGTTACCCAGGAGGACTGACAGTAATAAAGAATCTGCTGTCATCCAGGAGGACTGACAGTAAGTACAGGACTTTATAGGAAATGGAAAGTGAAACCGTCAGGTGGGGAGACTACGGACCTTCTCAGGTTGACTTGGTGAGCAAACAGACTGGAATGAACATGTTCAGTGGTCTGATGAGTCAAGTACAAACACATGCATGCAGACACGCCCCGTTTCTCCACAGCAAACAACCTTTGGACTCCAGCTTCTGAAGCCCAAGTACAGATGACACACACTGCCAGTCACTAATGGACAAAAAGCTAATGCTTCATTACACACACGGACGTACAAGCGGCACTAAACAAACCTCTAAACCTTTACCTTTCAGACCAGTACTGTTCACCTGAACGTACCTGTAAGAACTACCCGTCCTTAACTGTCCCACTTCACCAGGTGTCCCACTTTACCCAAACCCACATTTACATTTTAGTCATTTAGCAGATGCTATTATCCAGAGCGACGTAGTGCCTCCATCTTAAAATTGCTAGGTGAGACAACCACATATCACAGACATAGTAAGTACATTTTCCTCAATAAAGTAGCTATCATCAAAGTCAGAGCTAGTAAGCAGGAAAAAAGTCAAGTGTAAACTCACGAAAGGGGTGCTGAAGGGGGTGCTGTGGGATTATTTAAAATACTATTTGAAGCGGTAGGGTTTCAGATGTTTTCAGAAGACGGGCGGGGACTCTGCCGCCCTAGCTTCAGGAGGAAGACGGGCGGGGACTCTGCCGTCCTAGCTTCAGGAGGAAGCTGGTTCCACCATTGGGGTGCCAGGACAGAGTAGAGCTTGGACTGGGCTGAGCGGGAGCTGCCCTCCCATAGGGGTGGGAGAGCCAAGAGACCTGAGGTGGCAGAATGGAGTGTTGGGGTTGGGATGTAGGGTTTGAACATAGCCTGAAGGTAGGGAGGGACAGTTCCTCTTGCTGCTCCGTAGGTAAGTACCATGGTCTTGTATGTGAATCTACTATGGATAGAAAGTGAATGTCTTCAATGTCATATGCTGAATATGATATTAAATTGTGGCAAGTGACTATAATGAAAAGTGAATGGTGGGAGAGAAAAGCAATCAATTAAATAGAAAACAATCAATAGATGGGTCTGCTGACAACGTCAGGAAAACCATGTGCCCTCGCTTCCATGGGGCAGAGATCAGCGTGTTGTTGGGATTCTGGATGACCAGATAGCTAGCAAGAATGACTAGAAGCTGCCATGTGGGGAATCCTAAGTGGCTTATTTCATCTTCTTCTTGATACCATGTATTGTTTTGTGGTATATATATATATATATATATATATATATATAAGCTTGTTGACAACCTGTTAACTATATTTAGTCTCCAGTGTTTATTGAAAACAAATACATTTGGTGAATGAGCACTTGTCTCTTTTATTTATTTATTTATTTATTTATTTATTTATTTATTTATATATCTATATATATATATATATATATATATGTCAACAATCTAATCCAACCCATCTGTTTTGCCCCATAGTTGTGCAGGCGTCGGTTCTGTTGCACTCGTCGGTTCTGTTGCACTCGTCGGTTCTGTATAGAAATCGAAAGCTGGGGTTGTTTTCATCAATTGTGTTCTCTTCTCTCCCACACGTTCTTAAGCAGACAGACACTGGTCTTTGTTCCACAAATCATTATTCTGAATTGTCTACCAAGTGGTCCTCTTCAGCTGAGAGACATGACCCCAAATTAACCCTCGTGGAGAGCTATTAGTCTGCCTGAACATTAGGAGCAATGGCCATGTTCACGATTGACAGGGAGTTTCTGAAGAGGGAATGGTGTTGCAGTGATTTGACCCCACAGGCAAGGAAAATCAACACACGGCATGTTGTCCACTTCCAGTATGTGTGTGAGACTCAGATAATGATGCATGGACATGGTGGAAGGAAACAGCACCTGGCTCTGTGTGGGTGTCCAGTAAGCAGATGGTTGTGTTTGGGGAGACCATGCAAGATTCTCCACACACCAAAATCTGTCTCTTCAATAATGGAAATGTTCATTTAACGTTAATCCCTATGAAGGGTTGTGAAACAAACTTATACAGTCTCTTATGACAGAGATGACTCTTTATGGGGATGGAGGAGAGAGGGAGCGAAAGAACACATACAATGTTGACTCTCAACAAGGCAGGTCCAGTGACTACAGAAGGGGGGGGGGGGCTGTTCCGTTCTAGGGACAGAGGGTTACGGACAACGTGAGTGCGCGCTCACACACACTTGGGTTTGAGCAGGAAACATGAATCAATAGCGTCAGTGTATACTGTGTCCATGTTCTGCATGAAAGACAAACAAACAGGCCCATTACTCATGGTCAGTCTCAGACACTCAGAGAGAAAGAGTCCCAGAGAGAGGAGGGGGAAATGCTCCCTCTGTTTTTGGCCCTCTCCTTTTGACCTTGAGGGGGCAGGGGCTCTTCCTGTTCTGGGTCTGAACCACTACAGCATGTGGTGACTGACTCTGCTTTCTCTACACGGGGTTCAAAGCCCAAAGCTCAACTGCATTCAGCATTAGATGGGATATGGGAATGAGATGGGCCAGTGTTCTTACAAGTGACCTACTTGTTGGAATGGCTATTCAAGTAGCCAATGCATGTCCATTGACAATGGCTTACAGGCTTCAATTGCAGGCTTAATTATACCTAAATGCATGTGTTCAGTTGACAGATGCAATGGTGGAAGTGATGCCTGGAACATTGGGAAATCCAGATCAGTTCACACCAGGCAGAGACCAGGTAACACATTAGCCTACAGCCAACATGGCTGAATACATACATGTTGCCTGGAGAATAGTTTCTCCTGAAGTCTGTTTGTAGGATGAGATGCTGTAGGACAGTATTTAATTAGGATCCTCATTAGGTAGGCTATGGAGTAAAAGCCTTGTCGTTTCACAAATCTGTTGAGCACAACTCCCAAAGAGTGACATGCAAATTGTTGGCCTGTTTTGAAGGGGCTTCCAAACACCGAGGTCAATGTTTGAAAATCATGCAGTCGTTTTCATGATAACATCCCACTGTAATACACATAGCAAACGCATCTAACGTTAGTAAACTACTTTCACCTACAAACCGTGCAACAGCAGCCTACTGTATCATTGCCACGCAACATTGTAGCCGCGTGACTGGTTAACGAGGAGCTCTGAGATTTGTTCTATTGCTTAGGGCTGGAACTCACGCTATTTATTACATAATTAACACAACACACTAGCCCTCTATGCCATTTTCTTGACTCGCTCCCCAGTTGTAAGGAGAGAAGACGTTTCTACCAAGCATATGGTGGCTCGTTGTTATACCAATGTTATAGAGCCAGACCAACAATCTGTGATAACACATCATTCTTAATCAAACTCAGCCGCTTACAAGTTATAATACACGCTTACCTCAGGAATCGGTAGTTGAACACGAACTCGCTGTCCTAATGGTTCGTCTCCTCTGTTTTTACAACCCAAACGAAGTCCTGTTGTCTACGTTGTCACCGTCCGTAAAAAGTTCAGCTCTTCCCCGGGAGAGGAAACATTGTGAGATGCTGAACGGAGCGCGCGAGCAACGACGCTCTAAATCCCGGGAAATGTGACACGGTATGGAAGTTTGGCACTTTCCCCACGACAAGCGACTTTTCTTCACGCCCAAAAAAACGTAAATACAGAATTAATTCAGGTGTGTTTCAGATTCAAAGACGAACACACCTTTGGATTAAGTCCGCCCTCATGAACTGGCAAGAAACTGCACGTTGAACTGTAAGCGCCCGCGGTACAGCGGCCAAGAAAAAGAGAGATGGAGTATCTTCTCTCACTCCTCCCCCTCTCTCTCTCTCTCTCTCTCTCTCTCTCTCTCTCTCTCCCACGACAATA
>NC_138307.1:74496618-74501618 GCF_965601325.2 Salmo salar | reverse complement strand
GAGAGAGCAACAGAATGAGACACAGGCAGAGGGGGAGAGAGAGAGCGACAGAATGAGACACAGGCAGAGGGAGAGAGAGAGAGCGACAGAATGAGACACAGGCAGAGGGAGAAAGAGAGAGCGACAGAATGAGACACAGACAGAGGGAGAGAGAGAGTAATGACAGAATGAGACACAGGCAGAGGGAGAGAGAGAGAGCGACAGAATGAGACACAGGCAGAGGGAGAGAGAGAGAGCGACAGAATGAGACACAGGCAGAGGGAGAGAGAGAGAGCGACAGAATGAGACACAGACAGAGGGAGAGAGAGAGAGCGACAGAATGAGACACAGACAGAGGGAGAGAGAGAGTAATGACAGAATGAGACACAGGCAGAGGGAGAGAAAGAGTAATGACAGAATGAGACACAGGCAGAGGGAGAGAGAGAGTAATGACAGAATGAGACACAGGCAGAGGGAGAGAGAGAGAGAGCGACAGAATGAGACACAGGCTGAGGGAGAAAGAGTAATGACAGCCCGGCTCAGAAAATTAAATGAAATTGTGACTGACCATGGAACACTCCACTCAGCTATTTACAGTTATCTGTTGTGGTTCTCAGTAATGAACCAATTGTCTGCTCTCAATGGAACTGTCACAGAGTTGTTTACCAGAGCCGTGACAAAGAACCGAGGGTGCCGCAGCAAAAACCATTAGGACAAAGAGGAATTGATGAAGGGAAGGAGGGAGAATGCTGAGGCTCGCACTGTCACGAATCTCAACATTCGTTTTTACTTGTTTTTCTGCAGTTGAACAAATAATGAATATTGATCATGTAATCATGGTGAATGGGCTATTTTATTTGCAATTATGTGGAACTGCAAATTGAGTGATTATTCATAGAAAATTACTGTGACAATGACTTCTTCTCATCACAATAGAGGTGTACGAGACAGGGAGGATAGGTGAACAGGCCTCCATTCACTAATGGTACAATGACGGTGCCCTCTACTGGTTGAAAATGGTGGTGCATCAAAACAACAACAGTTAAACGCTTGACGATCAGTCAGAAAGAAAAGCAAGATGTTTTTGTTTTTTGCTAATCTAGATGCTTATTCTCAAAATTGTGTTTACAGTAATCTGGCTTCCAACCACTTTGTCTTCTTCATCCTCATAGATCTTGGAATGTGGAGCCCATGCATGTTCATGAGAGACTGCTGGTGGAATCGGGAGAGGGGGAGGACTGTCGATGGAATAAGGAGAGGGGGAGGACTGTCGATGGAATAGGGAGAGGGGGAGGACTGTCGATGGAATAAGGAGAGGGGGAGACTCGATAGAATAGGGAGAGGGGGGAGACTCGATAGAATAGGGAGAGGGGGAGACTCGATAGAATAGGGAGAGGGGGAGGACTGCCGATGGAATAGGAAGAGGGGGAGGACTGTCTATGCAAAAGTTCAACTTCGTGTACTGTACGTGTGTGTGTTTGTGTGTGCATGTGTGTGTGTAGGCTACTGTGCGTGTGTTTTGTGTGCGAGCGGGCAAGACTGTCGGTGGAATAGGGAGAGGGGGGCAGGACTGTCGATGGAATAGGGAGAGGGGGAGGACTGTCAATGGAATAGGGAGAGGGGGAGGACTGTCGATGGAATAGGGAGAGGGGGAGGACTGTCGATGCAATAGGGAGAGGGGCTAGACTGTCGGTGGAATAGGGCGAGGGGCTAGACTGTCGGTGGAATAGGGAGAGGGGGAGGACTGTCGACGCAATAGGGAGAGGGGCAAGACTGTCGATGGAATAGGGAGAGGGGGAGGACTGTCGATGGAATAGGGAGAGGGGGAGGACTGTCAATGGAATAGGGGAGAGGGGAAGGACTGTTGACGCAATAGGGGAGAGGGGGAGGACTGTCGATGGAATAGGGGAGAGGGGGAGGACTGTCGATGGAATAGGGAGAGGGGGAGGACTGTCGATGGAATAGGGAGAGGGGGAGGGACTGTCGATGCAATAGGGAGAGGGGGAGGACTGTCGATGCAATAGGGAGAGGGGGAGGACTGTTGACGCAATAGGGAGAGGGGCAAGACTGTCGATGGAATAGGGAGAGGGGGAGGACTGTCGATGCAATAGGGAGAGGGGGAGGACTGTCGATGCAATAGGGAGAGGGGGAGGACTGTTGACGCAATAGGGAGAGGGGGAGGACTGTCAATGGAATAGGGAGAGGGGGAGGACTGTCGATGGAATAGGGAGAGGGGGAGGACTGTCGATGCAATAGGGAGAGGGGGAGGACTGCCGATGGAATAGGAAGAGGGGGAGGACTGTCTATGCAAAAGTTCAACTTCGTGTACTGTACGTGTGTGTGCATGTGTGTGTGTAGGCTACTGTGCGTGTGTTTTGTGTGCGAGCGGGCAAGACTGTCGGTGGAATAGGGAGAGGGGGAGGACTGTCAATGGAATAGGGAGAGGGGGAGGACTGTCGATGGAATAGGGAGAGGGGGAGGACTGTCGATGCAATAGGGAGAGGGGCTAGACTGTCGGTGGAATAGGGCGAGGGGCTAGACTGTCGGTGGAATAGGGAGAGGGGGAGGACTGTCGACGCAATAGGGAGAGGGGCAAGACTGTCGATGGAATAGGGAGAGGGGGAGGACTGTCCATGGAATAGGGAGAGGGGGAGGACTGTCAATGGAATAGGGAGAGGGGGAGGACTGTCGATGCAATAGGGAGAGGGGGAGGGCTGTCGATGCAATAGGGAGAGGGGGAGGACTGTCGATAGAATAGGGAGAGGGGGAAGACTCGATAGAATAGGGAGAGGGGGGAGACTCGATAGAATAGGGAGAGGGGGAAGGACTGTTGACGCAATAGGGAGAGGGGGAGGACTGTCGATGGAATAGGGAGAGGGGGAGGACTGTCGATGGAATAGGGAGAGGGGGAGGACTGTCGATGGAATAGGGAGAGGGGGAGGACTGTCGATGCAATAGGGAGAGGGGGAGGACTGTCGATGCAATAGGGAGAGGGGCAAGACTGTCGATGGAATAGGGAGAGGGGGAGGACTGTCGATGCAATAGGGAGAGGGGGAGGACTGTCGATGCAATAGGGAGAGGGGGAGGACTGTTGACGCAATAGGGAGAGGGGCAAGACTGTCGATGGAATAGGGAGAGGGGGAGGACTGTCGATGCAATAGGGAGAGGGGGAGGACTGTCGATGCAATAGGGAGAGGGGGAGGACTGTCAATGGAATAGGGAGAGGGGGAGGACTGTCGATGGAATAGGGAGAGGGGGAGGACTGTCGATGCAATAGGGAGAGGGGCTAGACTGTCGGTGGAATAGGGAGAGGGGGAGGACTGTCGACGCAATAGGGAGAGGGGGAGGACTGTCGATGGAATAGGGAGAGGGGGAGGACTGTCAATGGAATAGGGAGAGGGGGAGGACTGTCGATGGGAGAGGGGGAGGACTGTCGATGCAATAGGGAGAGGGGCTAGACTGTCGATGGAATAGGGAGAGGAGGAGGACTGTCGATGCAATAGGGAGAGGGGCTAGACTGTCGGTGGAATAGGGAGAGGTGGAGGACTGTCGATGCAATAGGGAGAGGGGGAGGACTGTCGACGCAATAGGGAGAGGGGCTAGACTGTCGGTGGAATAGGGAGAGGGGGAGGACTGTCGATGGAATAGGGAGAGGGGGAGGACTGTCGATGGAATAGAGAGGAGAGGACTGTCGATAGAATAGGGAGAGGGGGGAGACTCGATAGAATAGGGAGAGGGGGGAGACTCGATAGAATAGGGAGAGGGGAGCACTGCTGATGGAATAGGAAGAGGGGGAAGACTGTCGACGGAATAGGAAGAGGGGGAGGACTGTCGATGGAATAGGGAGAGGGGGAGGACTGTCAATGAAATAGGGAGAGGTGGAATAAGTGGAGTGGAGATATTGAAATTTAAAATGGAAGAAAAAATAGAGTTTATTTTAAACCCAAAGAGAGAGAGAGTCAGTCTGTGACGGGCCTCAGCTCAGTAGTACTTGTCAGTGTGATTTATTACAGTCAAATATCACAATACTGAGATACAGCACACACAAACTGTACAGACACAGACAAACACACACACACACACACACACACACACACACACACACACACACACTGTACATTCACAAACGAGAAACCGATCAAGAAGCAGGGAGAAAACAGAAACAGGGTTCTCAATCACTGAGGCTGAAACTTCAGCCAATCGTCAAATTGACCCTTAAACTGGCGACTTCCCAGTAAATAACATTGTCTTTAAAGAGCTCTATTCAACTCTGATTTCCACTGCCTCACCGATCAACAGAGATAGAGATTGTGACGGGTTCCCAAATGAAGACAAAGCATTTGTTCATTCTCAGAACTCTGGAGTTTAATCAGCGTGTCGGTACGGAACAATCAATCAGGATCCGTCAACCCTTAAGAGCATTCCCATCAGTCACTGGTTCTCTCTGAGGACCAGATATTCACACCACGGGGATGTGACAGCCTTGAGGGGGTGTGTGTGTGTGTGTCAGATTCTGGAGCCATCCCATTAGGTGTGTAATAATTCTGTTCAGGTAAATTAATTGTGAGGAGATCCTTTGACCCATAATGCAACGCTTCAGTCACCCCACATCATTTTCACTAAGCCACTGCATCTGTTTGTTGTAATGATTAAAACTGAACACGTTTTCTTAATCTCTTGAAATCATAATGTCCCTTAGAATCACTCCATCACTGCATTTTCTGGCTGGTTGGCATCCAATAAGAGGCTTTGCCGAGCAGAACAATCCAATAAAAAGTTATGAATGTTTAATCAGTGTTTATGCCACCTTTCACGTAACCTTCATGTGCCAAAAAATAACTAATTTTTCATCAAGACCAGCAATATTACTAACTTTCAGAATGACAAATGGGCTTCATCAAATACTTTCCAGCTGCATTAAAGTTCCCATTTGATATACAGTGCCAAAGATATCACATGCAATAACTTCAGATTTAAGGGCCATTGCCTAGTATTGATGTACTGCTGGACTAAGAAAAGTT
>NC_138307.1:74474118-74494118 GCF_965601325.2 Salmo salar | reverse complement strand
CTCAGCAGGCTGCTGTGGTAGACATGTCCTCATCAGGAGGACCGTGGTCCACTGTCCCAGCCGTCCTCCCTTCAGCAGGCTGCTGTGGTAGACATGTCCTCATCAGGAGGACCGTGGTCCACTGTCCCAGCCGTCCTCCCTTCAGCAGGCTGCTGTGGTAGACATGTCCTCATCAGGAGGACCATGGTCCACTGTCCCAGCCGTCCTCCCCTCAGCAGGCTGCTGTGGTAGACATGTCCTCATCAGGAGGACCGTGGTCCACTGTCCCAGCCGTCCTCCCCTCAGCAGGCTGCTGTGGTTGACATGTCCTCATCAGGAGGACCGTGGTCCACTGTCCCAGCCGTCCTCCCTTCAGCAGGCTGCTGTGGTAGACATGTCCTCATCAGGAGGACCGTGGTCCACTGTCCCAGCCGTCCTCCCCTCAGCAGGCTGCTGTGGTAGACATGTCCTCATCAGGAGGACCGTGGTCCACTGTCCCAGCCGTCCTCCCTTCAGCAGGCTGCTGTGGTAGACATGTCCTCATCAGGAGGACCGTGGTCCACTGTCCCAGCCGTCCTCCCCTCAGCAGGCTGCTGTGGTAGACATGTCCTCATCAGGAGGACCGTGGTCCACTGTCCCAGCCGTCCTCCCCTCAGCAGGCTGCTGTGGTAGACATGTCCTCATCAGGAGGACCGTGGTCCACTGTCCCAGCCGTCCTCCCCTCAGCAGGCTGCTGTGGTAGACATGTCCTCATCAGGAGGACCGTGGTCCACTGTCCCAGCCGTCCTCCCCTCAGCAGGCTGCTGTGGTAGACATGTCCTCATCAGGAGGACCATGGTCCACATATTCCAGCTATAGCACATTGCATACAATTAGTTTCAAAGCTCTTGCTCATCTGTGTCATCTAATATACACACATCAACACCTCCACATAGACTACACAGGCATGCCTGCACTAACTGGGAAACATCTTTAACTCACGGTTCACCTTCTATTCTCTATAATAAATAGGAATCCACAGAAAGACTATAGTAGTAGTAGTGGATAGTGTTTCAATAGAGCTGTGTTTGGATAACATTGGGTTAATGGAGCGTCTCTGTGTTTACGCAAGGACATCTGTGTGTTTATGCAAGGACATCTGTGAGATGATTTCTGAATGTCACTGCTGAAGTTACCACAGGGGGAGAGATGTGTGTGTGTGTGACTCCAGTCATACCGTTGAAAGGTAAACAGACTCTCTCTGTTCCTCTGGGTCAGCTGTTGGAGTTGGACTAGGGAGTTAATCTACTGGCCACACTGGAAGAGGGAGGAACGGAGGAAGCGAGGGAGGGAGGGAGGGAGGGAGGGAGGGAGGGAGGGAGGGAGGGAGGGAGGGGAAGGGAGGGAGGGAGAAAGATATAGAAAGAGAGAGAGAGAGAGAGAGAGAGAGAGAGAGAGAGGAAATGGAGAGAGAGAAGGGATAAGGATCTGGGGAAAAACACATGAAAAATAAAGATAGAAAGAGAGACACCAACTCTCTCCAAATCATGATAGCATGCATCCATGTTATAACAGACAGGGTTATGGGGGTGTACTTTTGTTGTATGGTACGGGGAGTGGAACACTGGAAGTAGAATGGTCCTGGGGTCTCAATTCCTGCTCTGGAGCACCACAGACGCTCCTACGGCCCCCAGCTCAACTTTCTCACGCTTGGAGCCAGGGAACACCAGAGAAGAACACCACCACAGACCCTCCTCTATCCCAGAGATCCCCCTCTGCCCCTATGCCATGCAGCATCGCCATGGAAACCTGTAATGCACATCACTGTTTTCTGATTTCACACAGATATGGGAGAGAAAAAGGTGAACTCAGGTGAACGAGAGTTTGATATGTGATCGTTCTAGGTGTGTGTGTAGATGGTACGTGCCATAACTTACCCTTAGCAGACCATTCATATCATGTCCTTCATACCACAATACTATGAGACAACAATGTTTATGCATCATCGCATTACTTAAGGATGATTTGTTTGTCTTTGGAGCAAGAGAAAGAGAGAGAGAGAGCGGGAGAGAAGGAGAGAAAGAGAGAGAGAAAGAGAGAGAAATAGAGACAAAGAGAGAGTGAGAGGGAGAGAGAGGATGTGGGCTTTCACAGTTTCACAGCTTCCTTAAGTGTCCTGTGGATGACGCACTCATCAGCAGTCGTGTTGGGAGCATCAATTCCCAGCACAGCCCTCCGGCTATGAGAATCTGGAAGTTTCTCAAATAACTCAAACTGACCTCATTACCCCTCCTCCAACCCTCCACACCTCCTCCATCCCTGTCCCCATCTCCTCGTCTCCATCACCTCATCCCAGCCTCTATATGTCTCACACACACACACACACACACACACACACACACACACACACACACACACACACACACACACACACACCACACACACACACACACACACACACACACACACACACAGTGTCTAACTGCATTACTTCCTCTGACGGGTTAGGGGTCAAGGGTCAGAGATCCCCTTCAACTGTCTCCAGGGAAACGCAGGGGGATGTGAACCTCCGTCCGACTCTGAACGCTGTCCCTCTACGCTGTCACACACTCCCCGTGCCGCCCCCAACCCACCCGAGGCCTCGCAATATACTCCCATACACCCTCTCTTCCTCCTCACACACACTGACACACACGCCCCCGGCACAGTTCTCATGGTGCTGGGCCACATGGTGGTCCACCCTCCACCCTGTCTTCTGACCTGGCTGTCCCCCAGGGATGTGTTCTTTATCTCAGATACGCAACAACTCCAGGTTGAGTGTACAGTGTACAGTACACTGTACACTCAACCTGGAGTTGTTGAGTGTACAGTAATGTCAAATCTGAAAACATGTTCTGGAAAAGTGGTACATGGGACCATAGAAACAGTGTCTGATAAAGAATGATGATGAAATATTACATCCATAGATAATGTAGTCCAATTGGTTCATGTTCCACGGTAATTGGTGTCAATGGATCTTGTTATCCTGAACCTTTCATGATCTAAACATGGAATATTGTTCGTCAGTTTCCATAAAACTACGCATTAAGAGTAATGCAACAGTTACTTATCATTTTGATCAATTGTATCAATTGATAGTTAGATCATTGTAATGAAATGAATAGACAGTCATCTCAGATGTAATGTGTGAATTGCATTTTGAAATGGTAATACTTTGATGTTAAGTTGTGTCATTTTGAACAGGTGATTTTAGTTCAATGAACAAATTATCTTAGCTTTATGTGTATTGTATCCAAGCAATTGGAAAAAGTGTTAGAGTTTTCAAAAATTTGCATTTTGATCATTGGTTGTGAGTTTTGTGTCTAGAGTTTTGAAAAATGACATCAATGTTCCGAAATTAGTGCCAAAGTGATTGTAAAAAGCTGTAATTGCAAAGTCCCTCTTTGCCATGCAAATGAACTGAATCCCCAAAAAATGTTTCCACTGCATTTCAGCCCTGCCACAAAAGGACCAGCTGACATCATGTCAGTGATTCTCTCGTTAACATAGGTGTGAGTGTTGACGAGGACAAGGCTGGAGATCACTCTGTCATGCTGATTGAGTTCGAATAACAGACTGGAAGCTTCAAAAGGAGGGCGGTGCTTGGAATCATTGTTCTCTGTCAGTCATGGTTACCTGCAAGGAAACATGTGCCGTCATCATTGCTTTGCACAAAAAGGGCTTCACAGGCAATGATATTGCTGCCAGTAAGATTGCACCTAAATCAACCATTTATCAGATCATCAAGAACTTCAAGGAGAGCGGTTCAATTGTTGTGAAGAAGGCTTCAGGGCGCCCAAGAAAGTCCAGCAAGCGCCAGGACTGTCTCCTAAAGTTGATTCAGCTGCGGGATCGGGGCACCATCAGTACATAGCTTGCTCAGGAATGGCAGCAGGCAGGTGTGAGTGCATCTGCACGCACAGTGAGGCGAAGGCTTTTGGAGGATGGTCTGGTGTCAAGAAGGGCAGCAAAGAAGCCACCTCTCCAGGAAAAACATCGGGGACAGACTGATATTGTAAGGGGTGCGTAACAGGTGGCAGGGAAGTCAGATGCAGAAGAGCAGAACTAGGTAATAGCAGGAGCAGTTTAATTTCAAAACCAACGGCATCAAGAAAATAACAACTTGGGTACAAAACCCGACGCGCACCAGTCAACATGTGCACAAGCACTTACAAACAAACAATACCACACAAAGACATGGGGGGAACAGAGGGTTAAATACACGACACGTAATGAGGGAATGAAAACCAGGTGTGTGGAAAAACAAGACAAAACAAATGGAAAATGAAAAATGGATCGGCGATGGCTAGAAGACCGGTGACGTCGACCGCCGAACATCGCCCGAACAAGGAGAGGAACTGACTTCGGCAGAAGTCGTGACAGATATTCTGCAAAAGGTACAGGGATTGGACTGCTGAGGACTGGGGGAAAGTCATTTTCTCTGATGAATCCCCTTTCTGATTGTTTGGGGCATCAGGAGAAGACAAGGTGAGCGCTACCATCAGTCCTGTGTCATGCCAACAGTAAAGCATCCTGAGACCATTCATGTGTGGGGTTGCTTCTCAGCCAAGGGAGTGGGCTCACTCACAATTTTGCCTAAGAACACAGCCATGAATAAAGAATGGTACCAACACATCCTCCGAGAGCAACTTCTCCCAACCATCCAGGAACAGTCTGGTGATGAACAATGCCTTTTCCAGCATGATGGAGCACCTTGCCATAAGACAAAAGTGATAACTAAGTGGCTCGGGGAACAAAACATCGACATTTTGGGTCCATGGCCAGGAAACTCCCCAGACCTTAATCCCATTGAGAACTTGTGGTCAATCCTCAAGAGGCGGGTGGACAAACAAAAACCCACAAATTCACAATTTTCTGACAACTCCAAGCATTGATTATGCAAGAATGGGCTGCCATCAGTCAGGATGTGGCCCAGAAGTTAATTGACAGCATGCCAGGGTGGATTGCAGAGGACTTGAAAAAGAAGGGTCAACATTGCAAATATTGACTCTTTGCATCAACTTCATGTAATTGTCAATAAAAGCCTTTGACACTTATGAAATGCTTGTAATTATACTTCAGTATTCCATAGTAACATCTGACAAAAATATCTAAAGACACTTGAGGCAGCAAACTTTGTGGAAATTAATATTTGTGTCATTCTCAAAACTTTTGACCAGGACTGTACACACACACACACACACACACACACACACACACACACACACACACACACACACACACACACACACACACAGAGAGAGAGAGAGATGCACAGACACACACCAGAGGAGGCAGGTTGGAGGAGCTATAGGAGGATGGGCTCATTGTAATGACTGGATTGGAGTCATGGAACGGAGTCAAACACATTGTTTTCCATGTGGTTGATGTGTTTGGTACCATTCCATTGATTCCATTCCAGCTATTACAATGAGCCTGTCTTCATATAGCTCCTCCCACGAGCCTCCTCTGACAGACACACACACACCCACACACACACACAGTAAGAAAATGAGAAATGAACCATCAAACTCTTTTCGGGTTGTTGAGATGAGTATAATTCATTTGTGGATGTTCCTAATGACTTTTTCTCTTAGTTATTCTCATTGAATTGGACCACCACAGAGATCAGTAATTACAATCCAGCCTCTGTGTGCTGCTGTGCATGTTAAAGCATTAAAACCAGCAGGTAGGAAACCACTGATGAAGATCATTCACCACCAGAGATCAAAGCAAAATCAGAGATGAATCACCTGGTGCATCCCAAACGGCAGCCAGCGCCCATGTGATGAATCTCCTGCACTTAGCCTACCTGTTAAACGCTTTATGAAAAGATCACCTATTGAGAGTGAGCGGACCTTTCTAATAACGGCCTAATACTCCACCAGGGGTTTCTACCTGATCCAGACAAATTGATACTGACACACCATCAAAACAAAGCAAAACGAGCACATCCTCAAAGATCCTAAATCCTTCTATTAAGATGGATAACAGACTATAATCTCTCTGGGGGAAATGTAGAATATATTTCTTTGAAATCAGATGAAAAGCTTTCCAAGATACAGCAGACGTGTATCTCTTAATCCTCCTTAAAAACCAGAGGAGCCTTCATTCAAACAAAAAGGGGTAGAGGGTTACACACACACACACACACACACACACACACACACACACACACACACACACACACACACACACACACACCCCCCCCCCCCCCCCCCACACACACACACACACACACACACACACACACACACACACACACACACACACACACACACACACACACACACACACACACCCCCCACACACACACACACACACACACACACACACACACACACCCACACACACACACACACACACACACACACACACACACCCACACACACACACACACACACACACACACACACACACACACACACACACACCCCCCCCACACACACACACACACACACACACACACACACACACACACCCCCCCCCCACACACACACACACACACACACACACACACACACACACACACACACACACACACACACACACACACACACACACACACACACACTACGGGTATGGGGCTAAGAGGAGGAGTTAAAATAAGACATGTTCCCAGAGTGTGAGTTTTATGGAGTTCTCAGGCTACTGAAGTGGTGTGTGTGTGCGTGTGTGTGTGTGTGTGTGTGTGTGTGTGTGTGTGTGTGTGTGTGTGTGTATGTGTGTGTGTGTGTGTGTGTGTGTGTGTGTGTGTGTGTGTGTGTGTGTGTGTGTGTGTGTGTGTGTGTGTGTGTGTGTGTGTGTGTGTGTGGGGGGGGGGGGTGTGTGTGTGTGTGTGTGTGTGTGTGTGTGTGTGTGTGTGTGTGTGTGTGTGTGTGTGTGTATGTGTGTGTGTGTGTGTGTGTGTGTGTGTGTGTGTGTGTGTGTGTGTGAGAGAGAGAGAGAGAAAGAAAGAAGGAACAGTGTTTTCTTGGCTGAGGCAAGCAGAATGGTTGGTACTGATTCAGTAATGAGGGTACAGAGAGGGTCAGTAGCCTACATGAGGGTACAGAGAGGGTCAGTAGCCTACATGAGAGTACAGAGAGGGTCAGTAGCCTACATGAGGGTACAGAGAGGGTCAGTAGCCTACATGAGAGTACAGAGAGGGTCAGTAGCCTACATGAGGGTACAGAGAGGGTCAGTAGCCTACATGAGAGTACAGAGAGGGTCAGTAGCCTACATGAGGGTAAAGGGAGTTATGGTGTGTGTGTGTGCGTGTGTGTGTGTGTGTGTGTGTGTGTGTGTGTGTGTGTGTGTGTGTGTGCGCGTGTGTAACAGGGTTGATTATGCTTCCACTTGCCACTGCAGAAATATGTATTGAATGTTTATGTACAATAGTTGTATTATTTGGTTCAGTTAGATGTCAATAAGGTGTTATGTCATTGGCTACAGGTGCAGATAACTCATATCAGCTACGTGTGTTTGTGTCAGAATCAGGTTTCCGTTTAATTAGGGTATCAGTCATAACTCATTACTGTCAGTGCCCAGGGTAAGACATGGTCATCTATGATCATTTAATAACACTGTTATAATGAAGCATTATGGAAAGGCCGATCATGGCAACTGGCATAATAATGAATAGCCATGAACCAGAGGCCTATGCAGGAGACAGCGAGCAAGTGTTGTCTGCAAGAAATAGTCTGCTCAATCAGTAATCTTAACCAGGAGAAATCAGTCATTCCTTGATGAGGAAACCTGGTCACTGTGTAGCCTGGTGTAGGCTATTACATAATTCAACACTGTAGCTTATATCTGCATATTATCACACTGATAATGCAACGACATAAATTAATATTTGCTGCTGTTGGTTGCTTTATGTCTGTCGGCGTAATTGGCACGTGATCCATCCATCATTTATTACCAATAAATATTTTACCTTATCGAGAACAGAACTGTCTGAAACATTTACCTACATCATTTGCGGGATAAAACACAATCGTTAAGTGATCGCTCCCGTTTTTTTTAGGTGACCTAAATAACGTGATATTGTTTTTACGCACTCCTCTGTCTGAGTGATATTTCTGCAGAAAGCCACGTCTATCCACCGTGTAGGAGTGGACGCAACAATCATACGACGCTGCTACTGATGATGCGAGCGCAGATCTAATGGAATGAATGAATTCGCTTCAGAACGGCAGCGTCCTCCATTGCATCATTTCACAAATCTCACCAGGAGAAAACCAATGACCGGACAACACAAGACATCCCACAACAGGACGCGTCTAAAAAACTGACGGAACACAGCGGAGCGGTAGATAGGGGTAAGTAATGCGGTTAGCCTACTAACTACTTACATGGTCTCAGAAAGACTAAGATTTATTTCATTTGACTCGGTCTGATGATAATATTCACACATTGTCATGTCACATGATGTGTAGCCCTTGTCATCTGTAAACCGCGCACCTCGAGATATGAAACGGTTCCAAATGATACAATGATTAGTATAGAACACGAAGTTTTTTTGCCTACAATAATTGCACATTCCTAAGGTCAATGACAAGTGCTTACTTCACATATAGGTCTGATTCATCGTTGTAACTGCTGACCGCATACAACAGTAGCCTACTGGTTCATTGCGCCTAACAATAGAATTGTAGCCTAGAGGTCAGTTGTAGACTTGCCTATCCAAGGTCCTCCCATGTCATTGTAGGAGACATGTCAAGTCCAAGTATAAACTATATGGACAATGCGTATATTTATATTCAGTCACAAAATACAGTTTGTGTGTTCATAAAAAAATATGTGAATATTTACTGAAGACTTTGCCTAAAAAATGTAACCCTCTTAAAAATATGAATCTGTTTTATAAAACCGCACCCTTACGTTGTAGCCTGCTACTGTATGTCTACCACTCCTACACATGTACCTTACCCCACCACATGGTTGGTGGTGGAACCTAGCGGCAAGGGAAGTTTGCCTCACCAGACTTGGTCAAGTTTTGAAATCCGATAGGGGGGAGCAGTATGGCCAGCTGATGCGCTAAAAGGCTAAAAATAACCACCTCCAATAAATGCTGTGTGGTTAGTGTCTCCAAAAACCAGGCGACCTGAATGAAACCGCGTCAATAAGGACACTTCTCTGAGGTAAGCTACATTGATCTCTATTATTATTCTGTTATGGCCGTGTATGCTATGTTGTGCCATGTGTTCAGCTACAGGGTCATTTAACTCATAGGAGAGGTCTGAAAACGACTCTTCTTGTGAGTGTTGTTGAGTTCTTATCAGAATAACTGTCGGAAAACTACTTTCCAGCTTCAATTGGACAACTCCTTGCATAATATGCAGTTTGTATAAAATCCCTATAGAAATATTAAACCTATGAATGTTAACATCGTTCGGCAACATTTGTTTGTTTAATTATTTCATGTGATCGGCTCCATTATTTTGAGAGCCAACAGGACTTTTATTTAGAAAGGGCAGGAATAAGATGAGCAGCTTTGGATGTCAGTAATGCTTTTCTAGAATAATCCGCAACCTTCTCTATCATCAGACTAGATCATTCCTTATCAAGGTGTACCATCATTTCATGTCTTGAACAACAGAATAAAGCAGAGGTATATTTGTGTAGTAAGATATTCCAGTTTGACTTGTGGCGCCAGTGTTGTGCCTTGAAGAATTGGTGTCGGCAGCTGAATAACAGTGCACTGCTGTTACTGTCAGTGTTGTCATCCATGTCAACAGAGGTTAGGGAGGTCTCTGTTGTCAAGGACAGGCATTAACACAAATTACATTAGAAAAAGTAAAGTCTTGGGAAATAGTATGGTGCATTCTTCCCTTTAATGATTATTGATCCATGGAAACTCTCTAAGCAATGTTTATTTTTTATTTAACCTTTATTTAACTAGGCAAGCCAGTTAAGAACAAATTATTATTTACAATGACGGCACACCAAAACGGGGGCTGGGATTAAAAAAATATATATATATAAATATATATATATACACTGCTCAAAAAAATAAAGGGAACACTTAAACAACACAATGTAACTCCAAGTCAATCACACTTCTGTGAAATCAAACTGTCCACTTAGGAAGCAACACTGATTGACAATAAATTTCACATGCTGTTGTGCAAATGGAATAGACAACAGGTGGAAATTATAGGCAATTAGCATGACACCCCCAATAAAGGAGTGGTTCTGCAGGTGGGGACCACAGACCACTTCTCAGTTCCTATGCTTCCTGGCTGATGTTTTGGTCACTTTTGAATGCTGGCGGTGCTTTCACTCTAGTGGTAGCATGAGACGGAGTCTACAACCCACACAAGTGGCTCAGGTAGTGCAGCTCATCCAGGATGGCACATCAATGCGAGCTGTGGCAAGAAGGTTTGCTGTGTCTGTCAGCGTAGTGTCCAGAGCATGGAGGCGCAACCAGGAGACAGGCCAGTACATCAGGAGATGTGGAGGAGGCCGTAAGAGGGCAACAACCCAGCAGCAGGACCGCTACCTCCACCTTTGTGCAAGGAGGAGCAGGAGAAGCACTGCCAGAGCCCTGCAAAATGACCTCCAGCAGGCCACAAATGTGCATGTGTCTGCTCAAACGGTCAGAAACAGACTCCATGAGGGTGGTATGAGGGCCCGACGTCCACAGGTGGGGGTTGTGCTTATAGCCCAACACCGTGCAGGACGTTTGGCATTTGCCAGAGAACACCAAGATTGGTAAATTCGCCACTGGCGCCCTGTGCTCTTCACAGATGAAAGCAGGTTCACACTGAGCACATGACAGACGTGACAGAGTCTGGAGACGCCGTGGAGAACGTTCTGCTGCCTGCAACATCCTCCAGCATGACCGGTTTGGCGGTGGGTCAGTCATGGTGTGGGGTGGCATTTCTTTGGGGGGCCGCACAGCCCTCCATGTGCTCGCCAGAGGTAGCCTGACTGCCATTAGGTACCGAGATGAGATCCTCAGACCCCTTGTGAGACCATATGATGGTGCGGTTGGCCCTTGGTTCCTCCTAATGCAAGACAATGCTAGACCTCATGTTGCTGGAGTGTGTCAGCAGTTCCTGCAAGAGGAAGGCATTGATGCTATGGACTGGCCCGCCCGTTCCCCAGACCTGAATCCAATTGAGCACATCTGGGACATCATGTCTCGCTCCATCCACCAACGCCACGTTGCACCACAGACTGTCCAGGAGTTGGCGGATGCTTTAGTCCAGGACTGGGAGGAGATCCCTCAGGAGACCATCCGCCACCTCATCAGGAGCATGCCCAGGCGTTGTAGGGAGGTCATACAGGCACATGGAGGCCACACACACTACTGAGCCTCATTTTGACTTGTTTTAAGGACATTACATCAAAGTTGGATCAGCCTGTAGTGTGGTTTTCCACGTTAATTTTGAGTGTGACTCCAAATCCAGACCTCCATGGGTTGATAAATTGGATTTCCATTGATTATTTTTGTGTGATTTTGTTGTCAGCACATTCAACTATGTAAAGAAAAAAGTATTTAATAAGATTATTTCTTTCATTCAGATCTAGGATGTGTTGTTTAAGTGTTCCCTTTATTTTTTTGAGCAGTATATATATATATATAAAAATAGGACAAAACACACATCAAGACAAGATGCCACAGCACTACATAAAGAGTCTCTATATTGAAAGCACCGCATCCGTTGGCTAATGTTATTTGAATCGTAAAAGCACTTTAGTCTTACTAATGTATCCTGTGTTTTTTAAAAGCTGATTCACCTTTAAAAGAGCATTACGGTTAGACCACTTTCATTGTTTACCTCTCTATTGTCCAGCCACTAGACTGGCTAGTGCTCTTGACTTGACTGACAGTTTTGGGGCTTGGATCCTCCCCCCAGGCTTCTCTGGACCAATAAGGTGGCATGGCTGGCCTGTCGTTCTGTGGCAACAATGTGACCAAGAATGCCTACAGTGTGGATACGGGGATGTTGAACAATGGCTGCTTCGTGGACGCCCTCAACCTGGTCCCTCACGTCTTCCTGCTCTTCATCACCTTCCCCATCCTCTTCATTGGTACGTGGACCATGCATAGTCCTTTACCTTCATAATGTGTGTGTGTGTGTGTGTGTGTGTGTGTATGTGTGTGTGTGTGTGTGTGTGTGTATATGTGTGTGTATGTGTGTGTGTGTGTGTGCACGTGCGTGCACGTGTGACCACTTTTAATCCTAGAGATCACACAGAACACTGATCTCTAAAGGTTTAACAGAAACAGGGACAGAATAGGACCAGAGGGGAACACAACGGGATCAGGAGACAGAATAGAGTCATAAGGGGACAGAATAGGGTCAGAAGGGGAAAAACAGGCTCAGAAGGGGACAGAAAAGGCTCAAAAGGGGAAAAACAGGCTCAGAAGGGGACAGAATAGGCTCAGAAGGGGACAGAATAGGCTGAGAAGGGGACAGAATAGCCTCAGAAGGGGACAGAATAGGCTCAGAAGGGGACAGAATAGGATCAGAAGGGGACAGAATAGGATCAGAAGGGGACAGAATAGGATCAGGAGGGGACAGAATAGGATCAGAAGGGGACAGAATAGGGTCAGAAGGGGACAGAATAGGCTCAGAAGGGGACAGAATAGGCTCAGAAGGGGACAGAAAAGGCTCAAAAGGGGAAAAACAGGCTCAGAAGGGGACAGAATAGGCTCAGAAGGGGACAGAATAGGCTGAGAAGGGGACAGAATAGCCTCAGAAGGGGACAGAATAGGCTCAGAAGGGGACAGAATAGGATCAGAAGGGGACAGAATAGGATCAGAAGGGGACAGAATAGGATCAGAAGGGGACAGAATAGGATCAGAAGGGGACAGAATAGGGTCAGAAGGGGACAGAATAGGCTCAGAAGGGGACAGAATAGGGTCAGAAGGGGACATAATAGGATCAGAAGGGGACAGAATAGGCTCAGAAGGGGACAGAATAGGGTCAGAAGGGGACAGAATAGGATCAGAAGGGGACAGAATAGGGTCAGAAGGGGACAGAATAGGATCAGAAGGGGACAGAATAGGCTCAGAAGGGGACAGAATAGGATCAGAAGGGGACAGAATAGAGTCAGAAGGGGATAGAATAGGATCAGAAGGGGACAGAATAGGGTCAGAAGGGGACAGAATAGGGTCAGAAGGGGACAGAATAGGATCAGAAGGGGACAGAATAGGCTGAGAAGGGGACAGAATAGCCTCAGAAGGGGACAGAATAGGCTCAGAAGGGGACAGAATAGGACAGAAGGGGACAGAATAGGGTCAGAAGGGGATAGAATAGGATCAGAAGGGGACAGAATAGGGTCAGAAGGGGACAGAATAGGATCAGAAGGGGACAGAATAGGGTCAGAAGGGGACAGAATAGGGTCAGAAGGGGACAGAATAGGGTCAGAAGGGGACAGAATAGGCTCAGAAGGGGACTGAATAGGGTCAGAAGAGGACACAATAGGTTGGAAGGGGACAGAATAGGTTCAGAAGGGGACAGAATAGGCTCAGAAGGGAACAGAATAGGGTCCGAAGGGGGCAGAATAGGATCAGAAGGGGACAGAATAGGGTCCGAAGGGGGCAGAATAGGATCAGAAGGGGACAGAATAGGGTCCGAAGGGGGCACAATGGAAAGGGATATAATTGCTTTAGCTCTGATGGTCTGTGTTTGTGTTTGTGTGGGTGATTATGTGGGTGTGTGTGTGACAATCCCAAAGCAACATGATTCAAGGATGCCTTTGGTAACCGTCCTTTCATCCCCCACACATGCTCACCAACAGAAAACACTATTATGTTGCTGCACTATATTCAAGCTACTGTCATCCCCCACACATGCTTCACCAGCAGAAAACAGTATTAAAATGCTGCATTATATTCAAGCTACTGTCATCCCCCACACATGCTTCACCAGCAGAAACAGTCTTAAAATGCTGCATTATATTCAAGCTACTGTCATCCCCCACACATGCTTCACCAACAGAAACAGTATTAAAATGCTGCATTATATTCAAGCTACTGTCATCCCCCACACATGCTTCACCAGCAGAAAACAGTATTAAAATGCTGCATTATATTCAAGCTACTGTCATCCCCCACACATGCTTCACCAACAGAAAGCAGTATTACAATGCTGCATTATATTCAAGCTACTGTCATCCCCCACACATGCTTCACCAGCAGAAAACAGTATTAAAATGCTGCATTATATTCAAGCTACTGTCATCCCCCACACATGCTTCACCAACAGAAAGCAGTATTAAAATGCTGCATTATATTCAAGCTACTGTCATCCCCCACACATGCTTCACCAACAGAAAGCAGTATTAAAATGCTGCATTATATTCAAGCTACTGTCATCCCCCACACATGCTTCACCAGCAGAAAACAGTATTAAAATGCTGCATTATATTCAAGCTACTGTCATCCCCCACACGTGCTTCACCAACAGAAAGCAGTATTAAAATGCTGCACTGTATACAAGCTACTTTTCATTCTTTCTGAGCTTTCAGTCTCACCGTTCAGATAAAGCCTTGAAGCAAGCATAACCCCTACTGACCACAGACTGGTTTAATCAATTCCACTGTTACAGATTCACAGTCCTGTGTAGAAGACAGGAAACTCTGTGTAAAGCCCTATGATTGATCTTGTGTCAGACATTCAGCACTGGTCTGTACGTGGGGCGGCAGGTAGCCTGGTGGTTAGTAACCGAAAAGTTGCTAGATCGATTCCCCGAGCTGACAAGGTAAAAATCTGTCATCCTGCCCCTGAACAAGGCAGTTAACCCACTGTTCCTAGGCTGTCATTGAAAATAAGGATTTGTTCTTAAATGACTTGCCTAGTTAAATAAAGGTAAAATAAATTAAAAATGTGTTCTTCATTGATCTGCTGGCTGTCAGTGTCATTTTCACCAGTCAACATAAAGCAGCTTTCCCCAGACCACAGAACAGCTGGTTCGACTCCTGGCTCTGGCCCAGACTTTATCTAACTGAGCAGGAGGACTGTGGGACTGTGGGATTGTGGTCTCTGAGTTGTTGTGGGACTGTGAGAAAACATAGTAAAACACAGTTTCTTGAAGAACAGGTCAGATGCAAAATTTGGTAACAGAATGACGGCACCAACAGCCATTATTCTGTTTCCAAACTTTGCATCTGCACTGGTGTAAAAGTGTTTTAGTAAAATGTTCAGTGGATGTTGTTAAAAGTAGTCTTTGTGCATATAAGGGTATGGTTTGTTCAACTTGGCAATCATTGTTTTTTGTTTGACATATATTTTAAAGTGAAAAATCTGACTCTCAACATCACTCTCTTATCGTGTAATTTCCCCAATCACATCAATTTGGCTAGCTAACAGCTAACTTTAGGTGGAAATGATCTCTAAATATTGTTTGATTTACTTGCCAGATGTAGTGATGAGTGTCAGACAGACAACTTCACCAGGACAACTTTAGACTCAAATATAGGCTACTAGCCGATTTCAAGCTCTTTCCAAAAGTCTTCTCTGATGAAGTAAGCTAAAAACACACGTTGTTTCATTAGCTAGTTAGCTACATGCCGAATCGATATGCTACCCTCATGTCCTGTAGCCTATCTGAAATGACATTAACTATGTTTACTAATGGTGAAAAGTATGTAGTTACTGACTGTGTAACTATAATATGGAGCTAAATGTCCACATCTAAAATGAATAGGTGATCCTATTACAACCAAATTTACTTGGTAACATGCAGTTGGCAATGGTTTTAGCAGAGTGGGGGCCTCCTGGCCCCCCAGCAGACAAACCCAACGTTCTGCACCTTAACGCAACGTTTATGGATAACCATCTATTGTTGTGTTGTTCTAGAAGGCCTACTCTGGGGAACTGACTGGGTGTGTCTGTTGCTCGTCTGCTTAATGGGAGTGGCTCTGACTAAGCAGCCCAGTCCCTGAGGAAAACATTAATTGATGCTTCCTGGTCAAATCTGTGTGTGTGTGTGTGTGTGTGTGTGTGTGTGTGTGTGTGTGTGTGTGTGTGTGTGTGTGTGTGTGTGTGTGTGTGTGTGTGTGTGTGTGTGTGTGTGTGTGTGTGTGTGTGTGTGTGTGTGTGTGTGTGTGTGTTTTATTTCTGTGTTACTGTATGTTCTGAGTGTTTGCTTTGACCATTAGTCTTAAAGGTTTACAAGCAGTTAAAGTTGACCATTAGTCTTAAAGGTTTACAAGCAGTTAAAGTTGACCATTAGTCTTAAAGGTTTACAAGCAGTTAAAGTTGACCATTAGTCTTAAAGGTTTACAAACAGTTAAAGTTGACCATTAGTCTTAAAGGTTTACAAACAGTTAAAGTTGACCATTAGTCTTAAAGGTTTACAAACAGTTAAAGTTGACCATTAGTCTTAAAGGTTTACAAACAGTTCAAGTTGACCATTAGTCTTAAAGGTTTACAAACAGTTAAAGTTGACCATTAGTCTTAAAGGTTTACAAACAGTTAAAGTTGACCATTAGTCTTAAAGGTTTACAAACAGTTAAAGTTGACCATTAGTCTTAAAGGTTTACAAACAGTTAAAGTTGACCATTAGTCTTAAAGGTTTACAAACAGTTAACGTTGACCATTGGACTTAAAGGTTTACAAACAGTTGACCATTGAGGGCACTTGCCAAAGTTGCCTGCATTATGCAAGAGTCACCCAGAACATCCATGACTTTCACTGTTTGGCAGGAAAACCTTAATAATGCAGAGTGCTTTAGAATGAACTGCTGTGTTTATCTGTTTACTTCATATGTTACTGATTACAGATTACATGACAAATAAAGTTATCATTAATGTAATCCTTTGGATTACTCCAAATGAGTAACGTCATTACTTGGATTACTTGTGGATTACGTTACTGCCCAACCCTGTGTGTTTGCATGTTCGTGCATGCGTTCTTAGGCGTGTGTGCTTATGTTCCTGCTTATCTGAGTGTGTGTGTTCTCCTAGGCTGGGGCAGTCAGAGCTCTAAGGTTCAGATCCACCATAACACCTGGCTCCACTTCCCTTCCCCTAGGCTGGGGCAGTCAGAGCTCTAAGGTTCAGATCCACCATAACACCTGGCTCCACTTCCCTTCCCCTAGGCTGGGGCAGTCAGAGCTCTAAGGTTCAGATCCACCATAACACCTGGCTCCACTTCCCTTCCCCTAGGCTGGGGCAGTCAGAGCTCTAAGGTTCAGATCCACCATAACACCTGGCTCCACTTCCCTTCCCCTAGGCTGGGGCAGTCAGAGCTCTAAGGTTCAGATCCACCATAACACCTGGCTCCACTTCCCTTCCCCTAGGCTGGGGCAGTCAGAGCTCTAAGGTTCAGATCCACCATAACACCTGGCTCCACTTCCCTTCCCCTAGGCTGGGGCAGTCAGAGCTCTAAGGTTCAGATCCACCATAACACCTGGCTCCACTTCCCTTCCCCTAGGCTGGGGCAGTCAGAGCTCTAAGGTTCAGATCCACCATAACACCTGGCTCCACTTCCCTGGACACAACCTGCGCTGGATCCTCACATTTACTCTGCTGTTTGTCCACGTCTGTGAGATCGCCGAGGGGATCGTCTCCAACAAGTAAGAACCCCCCTAAAACTACTTCCTGTTACCAAAGAGGTAGTCTACTGTGGAAAACGTAACATTAGTAGCTGGCCAGAAGCCAGTGTTCACATGAGATTTTGTTATGGGTTGCTGAGATGACAGAAGAAGCGTTATTCCTTTCTGTCATTGTTGTATCCTAAAACGAATGGCTCCCAAGTTTCTGATGCAGTGAACTATTGAATTTCCTTGCTTCCCTCTAGTCCAATGTTTATAGAAAAATGAAACCACTGTCCCTCAAAATAACCCCATTCTCCAGTTTACCCAGACTGCAACCAATAAGATCCTCCAAAATGCTGCAGTAACACAAGCTATGATCGGAGACATTTATTGGTTGTGTTATTGACTGTATGTTTGTTTACTCCATGTGTAACTCTGTGTTGTTGTGTGTCGAACTGCTTTGCTTTATCTTGGCCAGGTCGCAGTTGCAAATGAGAACTTGTTCTCAACTTGCCTACCCGGTTAAATAAAGGTGAAATAAAATGTTAAAAATAAACATCATCTGATGCATCACAAACCCTGCATCAAACCCTGTTGATTGCACAACATGCTTATTTAGTGGCTGAAGCCAGCAGCTTCCTTCCATGAACAGTTTCAGTGTCACCCAAAATTTGATAAAAATATATTGATTTTTTTTTGGGGGGGAACAAAATTTTTAAGAGTACAGATTATTGTATGGTACAGTATACAAACGTTTTTGAGAAGGATCATTTGAAAAATACAATTGTGTGGAGTAAATGTATTTATTGGTTTCTTTTCATTTGAAAAGAAGGTTATTTGTTGATGTAAAAATGGAAATGTACTGATTTTAAGCTTGTGTCATTAGATCTGGGGTGGGGTTGTGATAAATTATTGCGAAAAATGGGGTCCCCAGAAATTCTGGCGAAAAAGATTGCGTCCCCGCTGAACAAGTTTGAATGCCACAGGGTTAACTGTATGAGACTGAATACAATGCCAACCTATAAACCAGAGATACGCTATGCATACCAAAGTGACTTTGTTTCTTTGAATATTGATGCAATCTCCTGTCTCTATCCTTTCAGACAGATGGACACCAATCACCTCCACCTCTTTATGCCAGCGTTTATGGGTTTCATAGCAGCCACTACATCTGTGGTGTACTACCACAACATAGAAACCTCCAACTTCCCCAAACTACTGCTGGGTGAGTCAAAATGATACCATCAGTGCATTCATTACTCCAAATGAACAGTTAGTGTTTGAGCAGCGCTGAATTAGCCTCCCTTTGCTGCAGTAGTTTAGAGGTTATGGCAGATGGCCCAAACACAGTTAGCTACACATGAACCGTTCTGCTGTACATAATAAAGTATACTTGTAATACATCTCTGGGAAAAGTAGTGCACGGGGTGATCAACCTCCTCCTTCCTCAGCTCTGTTTATCTACTGGGTTCTGGCGTTCATCACCAAGTCCATCAAGCTGTGGAAGTTTGCAGAGTACGGTGTTGGAGTGCTGCACCTGAGGTTCTGTATCACAGCCCTGCTGGTCGTTCTGTACGGACTCCTCATGGCTGTAGAGATCAACGTCATCAGGGTCAGGGTGAGTTAGAACACTGGTGGGCTGACTGCTTCCTGGGTCAGGGGTCATAGAGGTTCTATATGAAGAGAAGAAGGAAGAGGAGGATGTGATGTGGTGTACTGATGTGATCTGATAGCAGATGCATGGTCTTTATTTCAGCCCCTGTTGGCTTTTTACTTTTTTTACCTGGTGTGTGTGTGTGTGTGTGTGTGTGTGTGTGTGTGTGTGTGTGTGTGTGTGTGTGTGTGTGTGTGTGTGTGTGTGTGTGTGTGTGTGTGTGTGTGTGTGTGTGTGTGTGTGTGTGTGTGTGTGTGTGTGTCTCCCTCTGTCTTTGTGTATGTGTGACCATCTCTGTCTGTGTGTCCTGGTGTCCGTGCAGAGGTACGTGTTCTTCGCCAACCCCCAGAAGGTAAAGCCTCCAGAGGACCTTCAGGACCTGGGCGTGAGGTTCCTCCAGCCCTTCGTCAACCTCCTCTCCAAGGCCACATACTGGTGGATGAACCCCCTGATTATAGGTTTGTTTCCTAGGTTCCTTCCTTCCAGGAGTTTTCCTGGCCACTGTGCTTCCACATCTGCAATGATTGCTCTTTGGGATTTAGGCTGGGTATCTGTAAAGTACTTTGTGACAGCTGCTGATGTAAAAAGGACGTTGATTGATGTACAATTATTTTGATGGACTGATGGCTTGATCACAGGAGCCCATAAAAGACCCATTGAGCTGAAGAAGATAGGCAAGCTCCCCATCGCCATGAGAGCCCTCACCAACTACCTGAAGCTCAAAGACGCCTACGAGGATCAGAGGGTGAGTGGAGGAGGGAGTGACAGAGTTTCATATTCTGCTTCTGACAGGGACATACCATTCAATGGATCCCCAGTGCAGTGACATACCATTCAATGGATCCCCAGTGCAGTGACATATCATTCAA
>NC_138307.1:74266618-74469118 GCF_965601325.2 Salmo salar | reverse complement strand
GCCGAACAGAGGAACGTCTCTCTAAAGTAGAGCATCATGTTAGAGGGATGAACAGAGGAACATCTCTCTAAAGTAGAGCATCATGTTAGAGGGCTGAACAGAGGAACGTCTCTCTAAAGTAGAGCATCATGTTAGAGGGCTGAACAGAGGAACATCTCTCTAAAGTAGAGCATCCTGTTAGAGGGCTGAACAGAGGAACGTCTCTCTAAAGTAGAGCATCATGTTAGAGGGCTGAACAGAGGAATGTCTCTAAAGTAGAGCATCATGTTAGAGGGCTGAACAGAGGAACGTCTCTAAAGTAGAGCATCATGTTAGAGGGCTGAACAGAGGAACGTCTCTAAAGTAGAGCATCATGTTAGAGGGCTGAACAGAGGAACGTCTCTAAAGTAGAGCATCATGTTAGAGGGCTGAACAGAGGAACGTCTCTCTAAAGTAGAGCATCATGTTAGAGGGCTGAACAGAGGAATGTCTCTCTAAAGTAGAGCATCATGTTAGAGGGCTGAACAGAGGAATGTCTCTAAAGTAGAGCATCATGTTAGAGGGCTGAACAGAGGAACGTCTCTCTAAAGTAGAGCATCATGTTAGAGGGCTGAACAGAGGAACGTCTCTCTAAAGTAGAGCATCATGTTAGAGGGCTGAACAGAGGAACGTCTCTAAAGTAGAGCATCATGTTAGAGGGATGAACAGAGGAACATCTCTCTAAAGTAGAGCATCATGTTAGAGGGCTGAACAGAGGAACATCTCTCTAAAGTAGAGCATCATGTTAGAGGGCTGAACAGAGGAACGTCTCTCTAAAGTAGAGCATCATGTTAGAGGGATGAACAGAGGAACATCTCTCTAAAGTAGAGCATCATGTTAGAGGGATGAACAGAGGAACATCTCTCTAAAGTAGAGCATCATGTTAGAGGGCTGAACAGAGGAACTTTTCTCTAAAGTAGAGCATCATGTTAGAGGGCTGAACAGAGGAACATCTCTCTAAAGTAGAGCATCCTGTTAGAGGGCTGAACAGAGGAACGTCTCTCTAAAGTAGAGCATCATGTTAGAGGGCTGAACAGAGGAATGTCTCTAAAGTAGAGCATCATGTTAGAGGGCTGAACAGAGGAACATCTCTAAAGTAGAGCATCATGTTAGAGGGATGAACAGAGGAACGTCTCTAAAGTAGAGCATCATGTTAGAGGGCTGAACAGAGGAACATCTCTCTAAAGTAGAGCATCATGTTAGAGGGCTGAACAGAGGAACGTCTCTCTAAAGTAGAGCATCATGTTAGAGGGCTGAACAGAGGAACGTCTCTCTAAAGTAGAGCATCATGTTAGAGGGCTGAACAGAGGAATGTCTCTAAAGTAGAGCATCATGTTAGAGGGCTGAACAGAGGAACGTCTCTCTAAAGTAGAGCATCATGTTAGAGGGCTGAACAGAGGAACGTCTCTAAAGTAGAGCATCATGTTAGAGGGATGAACAGAGGAACGTCTCTAAAGTAGAGCATCATGTTAGAGGGCTGAACAGAGGAACATCTCTAAAGTAGAGCATCATGTTAGAGGGATGAACAGAGGAACTTCTCTAAAGTAGAGCATCATGTTAGAGGGCTGAACAGAGGAACGTCTCTCTAAAGTAGAGCATCATGTTAGAGGGCTGAACAGAGGAACATCTCTCTAAAGTAGATCATCATGTTAGAGGGCTGAACAGAGGAACGTCTCTCTAAAGTAGAGCATCATGTTAGAGGGCTGAACAGAGGAACGTCTCTCTAAAGTAGAGCATCATGTTAGAGGGCTGAACAGAGGAACGTCTCTAAAGTAGAGCATCATGTTAGAGGGCTGAACAGAGGAACATCTCTCTAAAGTAGAGCATCATGTTAGAGGGATGAACAGAGGAACTTCTCTAAAGTAGAGCATCATGTTAGAGGGCTGAACAGAGGAACGTCTCTCTAAAGTAGAGCATCATGTTAGAGGGCTGAACAGAGGAACATCTCTCTAAAGTAGATCATCATGTTAGAGGGCTGAACAGAGGAACGTCTCTCTAAAGTAGAGCATCATGTTAGAGGGCTGAACAGAGGAACGTCTCTCTAAAGTAGAGCATCATGTTAGAGGGCTGAACAGAGGAACGTCTCTAAAGTAGAGCATCATGTTAGAGGGCTGAACAGAGGAACATCTCTCTAAAGTAGAGCATCATGTTAGAGGGATGAACAGAGGAACATCTCTAAAGTAGAGCATCATGTTAGAAGGCTGAACAGAGGAACATCTCTAAAGTAGAGCATCATGTTAGAGGGCTGAACAGAGGAACGTCTCTCTAAAGTAGAGCATCATGTTAGAGGGATGAACAGAGGAACGTCTCTCTAAAGTAGAGCATCATGTTAGAGGGCTGAACAGAGGAATGTCTCTAAAGTAGAGCATCATGTTAGATGGCTGAACAGAGGAACGTCTCTGAAGTAGAGCATCATGTTAGAGGGCTGAACAGAGGAACATCTCTCTAAAGTAGAGCATCATGTTAGAGGGATGAACAGAGGAACGTCTCTCTAAAGTAGAGCATCATGTTAGAGGGCTGAACAGAGGAACGTCTCTCTAAAGTAGAGCATCATGTTAGAGGGCTGAACAGAGGAACGTCTCTCTAAAGTAGAGCATCATGTTAGAGGGCTGAACAGAGGAACGTCTCTCTAAAGTAGAGCATCATGTTAGAGGGCTGAACAGAGGAACGTCTCTAAAGTAGAGCATCATGTTAGAGGGCTGAACAGAGGAACATCTCTCTAAAGTAGAGCATCATGTTAGAGGGATGAACAGAGGAACGTCTCTCTAAAGTAGAGCATCATGTTAGAGGGCTGAACAGAGGAACATCTCTCTAAAGTAGAGCATCCTGTTAGAGGGCTGAACAGAGGAACGTCTCTCTAAAGTAGAGCATCATGTTAGAGGGATGAACAGAGGAACGTCTCTAAAGTAGAGCATCATGTTAGAGGGCTGAACAGAGGAATGTCTCTAAAGTAGAGCATCATGTTAGAGGGCTGAACAGAGGAACGTCTCTGAAGTAGAGCATCATGTTAGAGGGCTGAACAGAGGAACATCTCTCTAAAGTAGAGCATCATGTTAGAGGGATGAACAGAGGAACGTCTCTCTAAAGTAGAGCATCATGTTAGAGGGCTGAACAGAGGAACGTCTCTCTAAAGTAGAGCATCATGTTAGAGGGCTGAACAGAGGAACGTCTCTCTAAAGTAGAGCATCATGTTAGAGGGCTGAACAGAGGAACATCTCTAAAGTAGAGCATCATGTTAGAGGGCTGAACAGAGGAACGTCTCTCTAAAGTAGAGCATCATGTTAGAGGGCTGAACAGAGGAACGTCTCTCTAAAGTAGAGCATCATGTTAGAGGGCTGAACAGAGGAACGTCTCTAAAGTAGAGCATCATGTTAGAGGGCTGAACAGAGGAATGTCTCTAAAGTAGAGCATCATGTTAGAGGGCTGAACAGAGGAACGTCTCTCTAAAGTAGAGCATCATGTTAGAGGGCTGAACAGAGGAACGTCTCTCTCTAAAGTAGAGCATCATGTTAGAGGGCTGAACAGAGGAACGTCTCTCTAAAGTAGAGCATCATGTTAGAGGGCTGAACAGAGGAACGTCTCTCTAAAGTAGAGCATCATGTTAGAGGGCTGAACAGAGGAACGTCTCTCTAAAGTAGAGCATCATGTTAGAGGGCTGAACAGAGGAACGTCTCTCTAAAGTAGAGCATCATGTTAGAGGGCTGAACAGAGGAACGTCTCTCTAAAGTAGAGCATCATGTTAGAGGGCTGAACAGAGGAACATCTCTCTAAAGTAGAGCATCATGTTAGAGGGCTGAACAGAGGAACGTCTCTCTCTAAAGTAGAGCATCATGTTAGAGGGCTGAACAGAGGAACGTCTCTCTAAAGTAGAGCATCATGTTAGAGGGCTGAACAGAGGAATGTCTCTAAAGTAGAGCATCATGTTAGAGGGCTGAACAGAGGAACGTCTCTCTAAAGTAGAGCATCATGTTAGAGGGATGAACAGAGGAACGTCTCTCTAAAGTAGAGCATCATGTTAGAGGGCTGAACAGAGGAACGTCTCTAAAGTAGAGCATCATGTTAGAGGGCTGAACAGAGGAACGTCTCTCTAAAGTAGAGCATCATGTTAGAGGGCTGAACAGAGGAACGTCTCTCTAAAGTAGAGCATCATGTTAGAGGGCTGAACAGAGGAACGTCTCTCTAAAGTAGAGCATCATGTTAGAGGGCTGAACAGAGGAACATCTCTAAAGTAGAGCATCATGTTAGAGGGCTGAACAGAGGAACGTCTCTCTAAAGTAGAGCATCATGTTAGAGGGCTGAACAGAGGAACGTCTCTCTCTAAAGTAGAGCATCATGTTAGAGGGCTGAACAGAGGAACGTCTCTCTAAAGTAGAGCATCATGTTAGAGGGCTGAACAGAGGAATGTCTCTAAAGTAGAGCATCATGTTAGAGGGCTGAACAGAGGAACGTCTCTCTAAAGTAGAGCATCATGTTAGAGGGATGAACAGAGGAACGTCTCTCTAAAGTAGAGCATCATGTTAGAGGGCTGAACAGAGGAACGTCTCTAAAGTAGAGCATCATGTTAGAGGGCTGAACAGAGGAACGTCTCTCTAAAGTAGAGCATCATGTTAGAGGGCTGAACAGAGGAACGTCTCTCTAAAGTAGAGCATCATGTTAGAGGGCTGAACAGAGGAACGTCTCTCTAAAGTAGAGCATCATGTTAGAGGGCTGAACAGAGGAACATCTCTAAAGTAGAGCATCATGTTAGAGGGCTGAACAGAGGAACGTCTCTCTAAAGTAGAGCATCATGTTAGAGGGCTGAACAGAGGAACGTCTCTCTAAAGTAGAGCATCATGTTAGAGGGCTGAACAGAGGAACGTCTCTAAAGTAGAGCATCATGTTAGAGGGCTGAACAGAGGAATGTCTCTAAAGTAGAGCATCATGTTAGAGGGCTGAACAGAGGAACGTCTCTCTAAAGTAGAGCATCATGTTAGAGGGCTGAACAGAGGAACGTCTCTCTCTAAAGTAGAGCATCATGTTAGAGGGCTGAACAGAGGAACGTCTCTCTAAAGTAGAGCATCATGTTAGAGGGCTGAACAGAGGAACGTCTCTCTAAAGTAGAGCATCATGTTAGAGGGCTGAACAGAGGAACGTCTCTCTAAAGTAGAGCATCATGTTAGAGGGCTGAACAGAGGAACGTCTCTCTAAAGTAGAGCATCATGTTAGAGGGCTGAACAGAGGAACGTCTCTAAAGTAGAGCATCATGTTAGAGGGATGAACAGAGGAACATCTCTCTAAAGTAGAGCATCATGTTAGAGGGCTGAACAGAGGAACATCTCTCTAAAGTAGAGCATCATGTTAGAGGGCTGAACAGAGGAACGTCTCTCTAAAGTAGAGCATCATGTTAGAGGGCTGAACAGAGGAACATCTCTCTAAAGTAGAGCATCATGTTAGAGGGATGAACAGAGGAACATCTCTCTAAAGTAGAGCATCATGTTAGAGGGCTGAACAGAGGAACTTTTCTCTAAAGTAGAGCATCATGTTAGAGGGCTGAACAGAGGAACATCTCTCTAAAGTAGAGCATCCTGTTAGAGGGCTGAACAGAGGAACGTCTCTCTAAAGTAGAGCATCATGTTAGAGGGCTGAACAGAGGAATGTCTCTAAAGTAGAGCATCATGTTAGAGGGCTGAACAGAGGAACGTCTCTAAAGTAGAGCATCATGTTAGAGGGATGAACAGAGGAACGTCTCTAAAGTAGAGCATCATGTTAGAGGGCTGAACAGAGGAACATCTCTCTAAAGTAGAGCATCATGTTAGAGGGCTGAACAGAGGAACGTCTCTCTAAAGTAGAGCATCATGTTAGAGGGCTGAACAGAGGAACGTCTCTCTAAAGTAGAGCATCATGTTAGAGGGCTGAACAGAGGAATGTCTCTAAAGTAGAGCATCATGTTAGAGGGCTGAACAGAGGAACGTCTCTCTAAAGTAGAGCATCATGTTAGAGGGCTGAACAGAGGAACGTCTCTAAAGTAGAGCATCATGTTAGAGGGCTGAACAGAGGAACATCTCTAAAGTAGAGCATCATGTTAGAGGGATGAACAGAGGAACTTCTCTAAAGTAGAGCATCATGTTAGAGGGCTGAACAGAGGAACGTCTCTCTAAAGTAGAGCATCATGTTAGAGGGCTGAACAGAGGAACATCTCTCTAAAGTAGATCATCATGTTAGAGGGCTGAACAGAGGAACGTCTCTCTAAAGTAGAGCATCATGTTAGAGGGCTGAACAGAGGAACGTCTCTCTAAAGTAGAGCATCATGTTAGAGGGCTGAACAGAGGAACGTCTCTAAAGTAGAGCATCATGTTAGAGGGCTGAACAGAGGAACATCTCTCTAAAGTAGAGCATCATGTTAGAGGGATGAACAGAGGAACTTCTCTAAAGTAGAGCATCATGTTAGAGGGCTGAACAGAGGAACGTCTCTCTAAAGTAGAGCATCATGTTAGAGGGCTGAACAGAGGAACATCTCTCTAAAGTAGATCATCATGTTAGAGGGCTGAACAGAGGAACGTCTCTCTAAAGTAGAGCATCATGTTAGAGGGCTGAACAGAGGAACGTCTCTCTAAAGTAGAGCATCATGTTAGAGGGCTGAACAGAGGAACGTCTCTAAAGTAGAGCATCATGTTAGAGGGCTGAACAGAGGAACATCTCTCTAAAGTAGAGCATCATGTTAGAGGGATGAACAGAGGAACATCTCTAAAGTAGAGCATCATGTTAGAAGGCTGAACAGAGGAACATCTCTAAAGTAGAGCATCATGTTAGAGGGCTGAACAGAGGAACGTCTCTCTAAAGTAGAGCATCATGTTAGAGGGATGAACAGAGGAACGTCTCTCTAAAGTAGAGCATCATGTTAGAGGGCTGAACAGAGGAATGTCTCTAAAGTAGAGCATCATGTTAGAGGGCTGAACAGAGGAACGTCTCTGAAGTAGAGCATCATGTTAGAGGGCTGAACAGAGGAACATCTCTCTAAAGTAGAGCATCATGTTAGAGGGATGAACAGAGGAACGTCTCTCTAAAGTAGAGCATCATGTTAGAGGGCTGAACAGAGGAACGTCTCTCTAAAGTAGAGCATCATGTTAGAGGGCTGAACAGAGGAACGTCTCTCTAAAGTAGAGCATCATGTTAGAGGGCTGAACAGAGGAACATCTCTAAAGTAGAGCATCATGTTAGAGGGCTGAACAGAGGAACGTCTCTCTAAAGTAGAGCATCATGTTAGAGGGCTGAACAGAGGAACGTCTCTCTAAAGTAGAGCATCATGTTAGAGGGCTGAACAGAGGAACGTCTCTAAAGTAGAGCATCATGTTAGAGGGCTGAACAGAGGAATGTCTCTAAAGTAGAGCATCATGTTAGAGGGCTGAACAGAGGAACGTCTCTCTAAAGTAGAGCATCATGTTAGAGGGCTGAACAGAGGAACGTCTCTCCTAAAGTAGAGCATCATGTTAGAGGGCTGAACAGAGGAACGTCTCTCTAAAGTAGAGCATCATGTTAGAGGGCTGAACAGAGGAACGTCTCTCTAAAGTAGAGCATCATGTTAGAGGGCTAAACAGAGGAACGTCTCTCTAAAGTAGAGCATCATGTTAGAGGGCTGAACAGAGGAACGTCTCTCTAAAGTAGAGCATCATGTTAGAGGGCTGAACAGAGGAACGTCTCTCTAAAGTAGAGCATCATGTTAGAGGGCTGAACAGAGGAACGTCTCTCTAAAGTAGAGCATCATGTTAGAGGGCTGAACAGAGGAACGTCTCTCTCTAAAGTAGAGCATCATGTTAGAGGGCTGAACAGAGGAACGTCTCTCTAAAGTAGAGCATCATGTTAAAGGGCTGAACAGAGGAATGTCTCTAAAGTAGAGCATCATGTTAGAGGGCTGAACAGAGGAACGTCTCTCTAAAGTAGAGCATCATGTTAGAGGGATGAACAGAGGAACGTCTCTCTAAAGTAGAGCATCATGTTAGAGGGCTGAACAGAGGAACGTCTCTAAAGTAGAGCATCATGTTAGAGGGCTGAACAGAGGAACGTCTCTCTAAAGTAGAGCATCATGTTAGAGGGCTGAACAGAGGAACGTCTCTCTAAAGTAGAGCATCATGTTAGAGGGCTGAACAGAGGAACGTCTCTCTAAAGTAGAGCATCATGTTAGAGGGCTGAACAGAGGAACGTCTCTCTAAAGTAGAGCATCATGTTAGAGGGCTGAACAGAGGAACATCTCTAAAGTAGAGCATCATGTTAGAGGGCTGAACAGAGGAACGTCTCTCTAAAGTAGAGCATCATGTTAGAGGGCTGAACAGAGGAACGTCTCTCTAAAGTAGAGCATCATGTTAGAGGGCTGAACAGAGGAACGTCTCTAAAGTAGAGCATCATGTTAGAGGGCTGAACAGAGGAATGTCTCTAAAGTAGAGCATCATGTTAGAGGGCTGAACAGAGGAACGTCTCTCTAAAGTAGAGCATCATGTTAGAGGGCTGAACAGAGGAACGTCTCTCTCTAAAGTAGAGCATCATGTTAGAGGGCTGAACAGAGGAACGTCTCTCTAAAGTAGAGCATCATGTTAGAGGGCTGAACAGAGGAACGTCTCTCTAAAGTAGAGCATCATGTTAGAGGGCTGAACAGAGGAACGTCTCTCTAAAGTAGAGCATCATGTTAGAGGGCTGAACAGAGGAACGTCTCTCTAAAGTAGAGCATCATGTTAGAGGGCTGAACAGAGGAACGTCTCTCTAAAGTAGAGCATCATGTTAGAGGGCTGAACAGAGGAACGTCTCTCTAAAGTAGAGCATCATGTTAGAGGGCTGAACAGAGGAACGTCTCTCTCTAAAGTAGAGCATCATGTTAGAGGGCTGAACAGAGGAACGTCTCTCTAAAGTAGAGCATCATGTTAGAGGGCTGAACAGAGGAATGTCTCTAAAGTAGAGCATCATGTTAGAGGGCTGAACAGAGGAACGTCTCTCTAAAGTAGAGCATCATGTTAGAGGGCTGAACAGAGGAACGTCTCTAAAGTAGAGCATCATGTTAGAGGGCTGAACAGAGGAACGTCTCTCTAAAGTAGAGCATCATGTTAGAGGGCTGAACAGAGGAACGTCTCTCTAAAGTAGAGCATCATGTTAGAGGGCTGAACAGAGGAATGTCTCTAAAGTAGAGCATCATGTTAGAGGGCTGAACAGAGGAACGTCTCTCTCTAAAGTAGAGCATCATGTTAGAGGGATGAACAGAGGAACGTCTCTCTAAAGTAGAGCATCGTGCACAGTGCCCGTGTCAGAGGGCTGAACAGAGAGTTTAGGCTGAAGTACTGCAGGCGTGCATTTCTGAGTGACATGGAAAATTCCTCACTCATCTCACACTCTCTCACTCTCTGTCCTTCTGTGTGTGACCGGGTCTGGGTAGTGACGGGGTCTGGGTAGTGACGGGGTCTGGGTAGTGACGGGGTCTGGGTAGTGACGGGGTCTGGGTAGTGACGGGGTCTGGGTAGTGTCAGGTCTTACTTTTTACCATCCCCTACATCTGCTCTAACCTACTATCAGTGTGTGTGTGTGTGTGTGTGTGTGTGTGACTGTCTATCAGGTCCCCTATTTTGAGGTCTACTTCATGTCGTCCAACGAGCTGCTCCAGAATACGTCAGTGCTGGCTGTTCTGCTGTTCCTGGCCCTGGTGCTACAGCGAACCTTCCTACAGGCCTCCTACTATGTCACCATAGAGACCGGCATCAACCTCCGTGGAGCCCTGCTGGTGACTGACTGGAGGATTCTGGGATTTGTAGGATACTGCGTTACCGATTCTCCATCCTTTACCCAAAGTGTTCACTTGTTCAGTCTCTGTCATAGATTTAAAAGCATTAGATTGGTGTAGTCATTGGCTGACGGGAGTTTCCGCCATTGTTCAATTCATGACGGGGAGTGGGGAGGTACAAAAATAAAGTGGAGAATTGGGACAGCCGTAAACAGTAACAGAAGTGGAGAATCTGGACAGCCATAGACGGTCACAGAGGTGGAGAATCGGGACAGCCGTAGACAGTCACAGAGGTGGAGAATCAGGACAGCCGTAGACGGTCACAGAGGTGGAGAATCGGGACAGCCGTAGACAGTCACAGAGGTGGAGAATCGGGACAGCCGTAGACAGTCACAGAGGTGGAGAATCGGGACAGCCGTAGACAGTCACAGAGGTGGAGAATCGGGACAGCCGTAGACAGTCACAGAGGTAGAGAATCGGGACAGCCGTAGACAGTCACAGAGGTGGAGAATCAGGACAGCCGTAGACAGTCACAGAAGTGAATGTACTGTATCTAGTAGGTTGCTAATGTCCTCTGTCCTGTCCGTTTCCTAGGCGATGATCTACAACAAGATCCTTCGTCTATCCACCTCTAACATGTCCATGGGAGAAATGACCCTGGGCCAGATCAACAACCTGGTTGCCATAGAAACCAACCAGCTCATGTGGTTCCTCTTCCTGTGTCCCAACCTCTGGGCCATGCCAGTGCAGGTGGGTTTTGACTAGATAGAATTCAGCTTATGTCGAAATTGTCAACAGTGTGTGCAACTGGTTAACTGAAGTCAGATGCAGGAGAGCAGAGATGAGTGAACAGGCACACTTTATTTGGCAGAAGGAAAACAGTTGGACGCAACTGCGTAACGACACTCCCGCCAAAGGCAAAAGCGAATAGCGCACTCGTCACACAAATAATGTACAGCATACAATACCACAGGTTCCAAACAAGACCCGGCGAAAAACCAGCATAAAGCGCCACACATGACACGTAACGAACAATTACACACACAGACATGGGGGGAACAGAGGAAAATATACACCTAGAGTGATGAGGGGATGTGAAACAGGTGTGCGGAAAAACAAGACAAAACAAATGGAAAATGAAAGGTGGAGCGGCGATGGCTAGAAGACCGGTGACGTCGACCGCCGAGCGCCGCCCGAACAAGGAGAGGAGCCGACTTCGGCGGGAGTCGTGACAGAAATGTACTTTTCGTAGCAGGTTAGGAGAATTTACGCAGTAGGTTAGAATAATTAACGTATCAGGTTAGGAGAATTAGGTTAAGGTTAGGAAAAGGGTTAGGGTTAGCTAAAATGCAACATCATCAAAAAACTAAATCTTAATCTAAAGAAATAAGCTAAGACCTCTACAAGCCAATTGTAGACCTCCACAAGTCTGGTTCATCCTTGGGAGCAATTTCCAAACGCCTGAAGATACCACGTTCATCTGTACAAACAATATTACGCAAGTATAAACACCATGGGACCACGCAGCCTCTACAGATGAACGTACTTTGGTGTGAAAAGTGCAAATCAATCCAGAACAACAGCAAAGGACCTTGTGAAGATGCTGGAGGAAACAGATACAAAAGTATCTATATCCACAGTAAAACGAGTCCTATATCGACATAACCTGAAAGGCCACTCAGCAAGGAAGAAGCCACTGCTCCAAAACTGCCATAAAAAAGCCAGACTACGGTTTGCAACTGCACATGGGGACAAAAATAGTACTTTTTGGAGAAATGTCCTCTGGTCTGATGAAACAAAAATAGAACTGTTTGGCCATAATGACCATCGTTATGTTTGGAGGAAAAAGGGGGAGGTTTGCAAGCCGAAGAACACCATCCCAACCGTGAAGCACGGGGGTGGCAGCATCATGTTGTGGGGGTGCTTCGCTGCAGGACGGACTGGTCCACTTCACAAATTAAAATGAAGTGGTGATCCTAACTGACCTAAAACAGGGAATTTTTACAAGGATTAAATGTCAGGAATTTTGAAAAACTGAGTTTAAATGTATTTGGCTAAGGTGTATGTAAACTTCCGACTTCAACTGTAAGTGCAGGTGGGGCCATGCTGTTAAGATACAATCTAGCTGGACATAGCCTCTATGTATGATCCGGCCAACAACCTGATCTTAAATTGGACGCCAAAGCATGATTTTGTTCCAGAATATGGGTTAACAAGTATGTATTTTTTAAGCCATTATCTGCCAGTACCAATATGACCGTAATATTGTGCATCAATAATATATCCCTAATATATCACTAATATATCACTAATACATCCCTAATATAGCCCTAATATATCCCTAATATATCCCTAATAACTCCCTAATATCCCCAATAACTCCCTAATAACTCCCTAATAACCCCCTAATATCGCCCTTATACCTCCCAAATATATCCCTAATATATCCCTCATAAGTCCCTAATATATCCCTAATAACTCCCTAATATCCCCAATAACTCCCTAATAACTCCCTACTATCGCCCTCATACCTCCCTAATATATCCCTAACATATCCCTAATATATCCCTCCCTAATATATCCCTAATATATCCCTAATATATCCCTCATAACTCCCTAATATATCCCTAATATCGCCCTCATAACTCTCTAATAACTCCCTAATAACTCCCTAATATATCCCTAATAACTCCCCAATATCTCACTAATATATCTCTAATATATCCCTAATGTATCCCTCATAACTCCCCAATAACTCCCTAATAACTCCCTAATGTATCACTAATATATCCTTAATAACTCCCCAATAACTCCCTCATATCTTTGTGTTGTGTTCCTGCTCAGATTGTGATGGGCGTGATCCTGCTGTACTACCTGCTGGGAACCAGTGCTCTGATTGGAGCTTCAGTCATCGTGCTGCTGGCTCCAGTCCAATACCTGATCGCTACCAAGCTGGCTGACACCCAGAAGAGCACCCTGGTGAGTCACCCTCTGTTCACGTTGAGCCACTCAGGTTGAACACTGCCTGCACCAATCCCTTAGATCGTAGTTTCACTGTCACTTTAGATATGAACCTGCAAGCTTTACCATGAATAAATAGCCTACATTTGAGTGATTTCAGTTATTTTCTGTATATGTATATGATAAGGAAACAATAGCCTTTAAAAACAGTTGAAATGAGAAAATATTCATATTATTTTGTAGTTTAAATCTTCACTAAGGAATCACCCTCTTCTGACAGGACCAGTCTACGGAGCGTCTGAAGAAGACCACAGAGATTCTGAAGGGGATCAAGCTGCTGAAGCTGTACGCCTGGGAGAACATCTTCTGTGACAGTGTAGAAGATACCAGGGGCAAGGAGCTCACCAGCCTCCGCACCTTCGCCCTCTACACCTCCATGTCTAGTGAGACACACACACACCTTCGCCCTCTACACCTCCATGTCTAGTGAGACACACACACACCTTCGCCCTCTACACCTCCATGTCTAGTGAGACACACACACACCTTCGCCCTCTACACCTCCATGTCTAGTGAGACACACACACCTTCGCCCTCTATACCTCCATGTCTAGTGAGACACACACACCTTCGCCCTCTACACCTCCATGTCTAGTGAGACACACACACCTTCGCCCTCTATACCTCCATGTCTAGTGAGACACACACACACCTTCGCCCTCTACACCTCCATGTCTAGTGAGACACACACACCTTCGCCCTCTATACCTCCATGTCTAGTGAGACACACACACACCTTCGCCCTCTACACCTCCATGTCTAGTGAGACACACACACCTTGGCCCTCTACACCTCCATGTCTAGTGAGACACACACACCTTGGCCCTCTACACCTCCATGTCTAGTGAGACACACACACCATCGCCCTCTACACCTCCATGTCTAGTGAGACACACACACCTTCGCCCTCTACACCTCCATGTCTAGTGAGACACACACACCTTCGCCCTCTACACCTCCATGTCTAGTGAGACACACACACCTTCGCCCTCTACACCTCCATGTCTAGTGAGACACACGCACACCTTCGCCCTCTACACCTCCATGTCTAGTGAGACACACACACCTTGGCCCTCTACACCTCCATGTCTAGTGAGACACACACACACACCTTGGCCCTCTACACCTCCATGTCTAGTGAGACACACACACACCTTCGCCCTCTACACCTCCATGTCTAGTGAGACACACACACACCTTGGCCCTCTACACCTCCATGTCTAGTGAGACACACACACCTTCGCCCTCTACACCTCCATGTCTAGTGAGACACACACACACACCTTCGCCCTCTAGACCTCCATGTGTAGTGAGACACACACACACCTTCGCCCTCTACACCTCCATGTCTAGTGAGACACACACACCTTCGCCCTCTACACCTCCATGTCTAGTGAGACACACACACCTTCGCCCTCTACACCTCCATGTCTAGTGAGACACACACACCTTGGCCCTCTACACCTCCATGTCTAGTGAGACACACACACCTTGGCCCTCTACACCTCCATGTCTAGTGAGACACACACACCTTCGCCCTCTACACCTCCATGTCTAGTGAGACACACACACACCTTCGCCCTCTACACCTCCATGTCTAGTGAGACACACACACCTTGGCCCTCTACACCTCCATGTCTAGTGAGACACACACACCATCGCCCTCTACACCTCCATGTCTAGTGAGACACACACACCTTGGCCCTCTACACCTCCATGTCTAGTGAGACACACACACCTTCGCCCTCTACACCTCCATGTCTAGTGAGACACACACACCTTGGCCCTCTACACCTCCATGTCTAGTGAGACACACACACCTTCGCCCTCTACACCTCCATGTCTAGTGAGACACACACACCTTGGCCCTCTACACCTCCAATAAGAAACACCCCTCATCTGTTACTTTATAATAGATATCACATCCTTTCTTTTGAGCTGTGAAATCCCCTTAATTTTGTCCAGTAAGACACTCACACTGCTTATATTCTGTCCTCATTTATATTTGGGGCTGAGTTTGACTTAAGTGCTTTGAAGTTTGAAAATGTCTTCTCTCTAAATGCTCTCTGTTGTTACAAAATATGACCTCTTTTTCTCCCCAGTTTTTATGAATGCTGCTATCCCCATCGCTGCTGTGCTTGTGGTGAGAGTTCTCATCATTCCTGGATCCTGCAGGCCATTTTTAGGCCAATTGTAGCAAATTTTTTGCCAGCTCTGAAATCTGGTAACAATACCAAACTGAGTAACTATGTGTCCCTTTGTGTCTATATCAGACGTTTGTCAGCCACGCCCTGATCAACAAGTCCAAACCCAGCTCCTCGGAGGCCTTCGCTGCTCTGGCCCTCTTCCACATCCTGGTTACCCCACTGTTCCTGCTCTCCACCGTGGTCCGCTTCGCAGTCAAGGCCATGGTCAGGTGAGAGGCCTACTGAGGACGTTCAGGGATACTGAATACTGGATAGCTACCAGCTAGACAATCTGCTGGGATCTTATTTATCATAGAAGGGTTATTTATGTGTGTGTGTGTGTGTGTGTGTGTGTGTGTGTGTGTGTGTGTGTGTGTGTGTGGTGTGTGTGTGTGTGTGTGTGTGTGTGTGTGTGTGTGTGTGTGTGTGTGTGTGTGTGTGTGTGTGTCCTATCATGTCCTATCCACAGCGTCCAGAAGCTGGGTGAGTTCCTGCAGAGCGATGAGATTGGCGATGACAGCTGGAGGAACGGAGACATGTCTGTGTCCCTAGAGGCCTGTAAGAAACACCCTGGGGCGGTGAGTACACACACACACACACACACACACACACACACACACACACACACACACACACCACCACTATTACCAAACACTGCCCCAATACAGGCCTGAGTCGTGTTTAGTAGGGCACACTGAAGCAAAATGGAAACTAAATGGTGTATTTCGAGGTAGTCTCTTAGCGTTTCAGTCTGTTTATTCACTTTGGTCCCTAATGAACATGACCCAATGACTTATCTGTCCCTCTGCCAGAGCAGCTAATGCTAGCCATTCAGCCAGCACAGCACAGAGCCTAATCCAGGAGCTATTCATTTACACCCAGCATGGAATACAACTACTACTGTGTTACTACAGGGTTTAGACAGCTCCCAACACGGCTAATGGACTCATCAGGATGATATGATGGTTATGATGGTTTTCATCTGACCAAGTTTCAGATCCAACATGTGTTTCTAACTTCAAGCTTTTGGTGGAACTGCAGAGAAAGTGTCTGCTTGGCCAGAGCAGATCTGGTCTCTGTAAAAGGAGTAACTGTAACTACACACCGTGTCAGTCTAGCAGCAGTGTTTCATGGGGAATCTCTCCCAGGAGTCGTTAAGTAGCTGGTTGCTGCTAGTCTCCTCATGTCTTCAGCTGTTCTCTGGACTTTGACAGGTTTATTTCTGTGTTGGACTCCTCAGAAGGAGTGGAGAGAGACAGAGACCAAGTGGTGGAGGGTTTTGTGTGAGATGGAGGAGCCATTTGTTTAGGGCTGAAGGAGGGATGGAGGGAGGGAGGGATGGACGAAGGGATGGAGGGAGGGATGTCTTGGGGACGAGGGGTAGGGGATAAGAAGCTCCCTCTGGAGACAGTCTCAGTCAGGGTCTGAGAGGGGGTCCTCCCTGGAGGTTACAGCGGATGAGGGGCCAAGTGTATCACTGAATACAATCTCTCTTTCTCTTTTTCTCACCCTCCCTTCATCTCCCTCTCCCCATTTCTGTCTTTCATTCAATCCCTCCCTCTCTCCCTCCCTCCCTCCCTCCCTCCCTCCCTCCCTCCCTCCCTCCCTCCCTCCCTCCCTCCCTCCCTCCCTCCCTCCCTCCCTCCCTCCCTCCCTCCCCTCTCTCTCCCCTCTCTCCCTCACTCACTCCCTCCCTTCCTCTCCCCTCCCCTCTCCCTCCCTCCCTCCCCTCCCTCCCTCCCTCCCTCCCTCCCTCCCTCTCTCTCTCGCCCTCCCTCTCCCCTCTCCCCTCCCTCCCAATCTCCCCTTTCATACTTCTCTCTCTCCAGACCAAGGCTATAAACAGGAAGCAGCCCCTGCTCTACCAGATGGACAGCTATGAGCAGCCAGCACGCAGACCACTGCGACCCAACGAGACTGAGGACGTGGCTGTCAAGGTCAGGGGTCAAAGTTCAACACCTCAACAAGCTCATTGGCCCTTCTTCTCAGGACCTGTGACACACACAGCACCGCACACACTCGCTGACTGCATGCACGGACACAGGAACAGACACGTAGTCTATCAACTCACAGACAAGCTGTAGCTCACGTACATGTGCAGCCACGTGCACGCACGTAGACACATACACACGCAGAGGCTTCTGAGCTAGAGTCTGACAGTTGTCATCAAACCTTTAAACTGGCCTTTTTGTCACATCCACCCAGGTCATTCACTCTAGGAACACGTGACACCACAGATCTTACCACTGTCTATCTCTCACAGCAGATGTTTCATCTCTTGGCCTGTCCATTGTGTGAAACACACCCTGAGGAGAAGTCAACATTTACCGACAGTTTAAACTCTCAGGACCCACATCATGAGTCAGAGGCAGGGGATTCTCATGAGAACGGAGAACCCTGTGCCCTGTGTCATTAACTGACATGTTCTCAGCCCCTGTTCTGGTCTCTTTGGGGTCCACATCCTGTTGCTATCCCTGTGGACCCACAGCATTATTGTAGGCAGTCTGTTAATTAATGAGCTTGGGGGCAGCAGGAGGGTCCGAGGGTCGAATGAATGGGCTGCTGCTGTGTGTGAACCAGACAAATCTTCTTTCTCTGTTTCCTCTCTCATCTCACCCGCTTTATCTCTGCCTCTCTCTACCTTCCTCTCTGTTTCCAATCACCTCTTCTCTCTTCCTCTCTGTTTCCCATCACCCCTTCTCTCTGCCTCTCTCTACCTTCCTCTCTGTTTCCCATCACCCCTTCTCTCTGCCTCTCTCTACCTTCCTCTCTGTTTCCAATCACCTCTTCTCTCTTCCTCTCTGTTTCCCATCACCCCTTCTCTCTGCCTCTCTCTACCTTCCTCTCTGTTTCCCATCACCCCTTCTCTCTGCCTCTCTCTACCTTCCTCTCTGTTTCCAATCACCTCTTCTCTCTTCCTCTCTGTTTCCCATCACCCCTTCTCTCTGCCTCTCTCTACCTTCCTCTCTGTTTCCAATCACCTCTTCTCTCTTCCTCTCTGTTTCCCATCACCCCTTCTCTCTGCCTCTCTCTACCTTCCTCTCTGTTTCCAATCACCTCTTCTCTCTTCCTCTCTGTTTCCCATCACCCCTTCTCTCTGCCTCTCTCTACCTTCCTCTCTGTTTCCCATCACCCCTTCTCTCTGCCTCTCTCTACCTTCCTCTCTGTTTCCAATCACCTCTTCTCTCTTCCTCTCTGTTTCCCATCACCCCTTCTCTCTGCCTCTCTCTACCTTCCTCTCTGTTTCCAATCACCTCTTCTCTCTTCCTCTCTGTTTCCCATCACCCCTTCTCTCTGCCTCTCTCTACCTTCCTCTCTGTTTCCCATCACCCCTTCTCTCTGCCTCTCTCTACATTCCTCTCTGTTTCCCATCACCCCTTCTCTCTGCCTCTCTCTACCTTCCTCTCTGTCTCCCATCACCCCTTCTCTCTCCCTCTTTATTCCTCCCTCTCGCTTCTCTTCCATCTTATCCCCCCATCTCTGCCTCCCAGCTCACCCCTATCTTCCTCCACTCCCCCTCTACCTCTCTCTACCCCTATCCCTGCCTCCCTTTCAAGACTCCCCATCCCCTCTGGTCCCCACCCCCGTAACAGCTGCTCTGTCTATTTACAAACTTAATTTACCAAGTCTCTTTTCTCAGCGGTAATAAGACGTCTGTCTTTCATTTTTAACTTGTATTTATTAGTTCTGTGTCACTGAATCTCAGATCTTGTGTGGTTTTGCTGTAGGGGATGGAAGGGAGGGGGGGATTACTGGCTATAATAAACAGTAGAATCGGACAAGACATAAAACACAACATAACTATGTAAACATGCTATTATATTTGCCTTAAAGATCTAAATGGTTCATTATTTCTATGTACACATACATATCTAAACCACCAGCTGGAGACCATAACATGTCCATGTCTAATGCTTTTCTGTCAGCCTGCTAATCCCACTGTTTCCTGTTCAGGTGAACAGTGGATTCTTCACATGGGGAAGCAACTTGTCAACGTTGTCCGACATCAACATCTGCATTCCAACAGGTAACCCGATCCTGCTGGGAACACTATGGCAACACCAGGCTGCGTCCTGTTTAGGAGGTTGTTGACAGTCAGTGTAGAATATCTAACACCAGCTGTGTGTGCGTTTGTGCGTGTGTGTGTGACAGTGTAGTATATCTTTCTGCTATGACCTCATGGCCAGTGGCCCGTCAGATATGACAGCTAGTCTGCTAAGACAAACAGGATAGGCTGGTCCTGGTAGACCACTATTTGCTGCAGCTGAGGGAGTAGAAGCGTTATGTAGGATATGTGGAACAGAGGAGGCTGGTGGGGGGAGCTATAGGAGGACAGGGACATTGTATTGGCTGGAATGTAATAAATGGAACAGTATCAAGCACGTCAAACATATGGAAACCACATGATTGACTCCATTCCATTGATTCCATTCTATCCATTATAATGAGCTCATCCTCCTATAACTCCTCCCACCAGCCTCCACTGATGTGGAAACGTGACTGCTCTAAATTGAGTGTGTAAAGATATCCCAATATCCTATCCTACGTTTAAGCTTTACCCAGGGCTGTAACAGACATTATCAATGTCAGATTGACATAGAACAATCTGTTGTCTCTAATGCTTTATATAGTGTCTTCTTACCTTTATATAGTGTCTTCTTACCTTTTATATAGTGTCTTCTTACCTTTATATAGTGTCTTCTTACCTTTATATAGTGTCTTCTTACCTTTATATAGTGTCTTCTTACTTTTATATAGTGTCTTCTTACCTTTATATAGTGTCTTCTTACCTTTATATAGTGTCTTCTTACCTTTATATAGTGTCTTCTTACCTTTATATAGTGTCTTCTTACCTTTATATAGTGTCTTCTTATCCTGTGTCTGATCTCCAGGTCAGCTGACCATGATCGTTGGCCAGGTGGGTTGTGGGAAGTCGTCCCTGTTGCTGGCCATGCTGGGAGAGATGCAGACCCTCAGTGGAAAGGTCTACTGGAGCAAGTGAGTGGTACCAACCAGCATAAGCTACATGTTAGAAGGTCTATAATAGGGTGTAAATCTCTGGGGTCCTCATCTTTATTAGGTACTGAACATGCTGAGGTCCACTCAAATACCAAGATGGACAAACATTTCATTTCCTCTTTATCCATCTCAGTCTCGTTTTGGGATAGTTGTGTCTTTCTGGAGTTGACTAGCTGTCAGACTCGTCCATTAAGTCCATTTGAAATGGGTGTTTCACTGTGCTTCTCCACCAATGCTAATCAAAGCCTTCATCTGTGGAATAAGAAGCCATTCCACCCTCCATCTTGTTGGTCCTGTATATTGTCCTTCCTGTGTCCTGGTTGTGTCTGTGTCTGTCTCTGTGGCTGTGGTTGTTATGGAAGGAGAGCTGGCTGCTCCTCTGTCTCTCTGTACATCGCTCACTGTCTGCTTGCTGGTGTCAGCTTTGCCTGAACTTTGACTGTCTAACATCATCTATCTATCTACTTATCTCTATAACACAACCTCACAGTCACCATCACTTTTAAAACTGGACTTTTCCATTTTCAACTCTCTGTCTTCACATATCTCTGTTATTCATATTTTTACAACAAAACAGAAAATCTATGTCCATCTCCTAGGGCCAAATCTTAATTTGAGATCTGCACTCATATTAATGTACGCTAATGTCAAATTAAGATTGGGTCGTCTGTGATGTTGTGGAGATGGATCTCTGATTAGCATTCATAGCATTAGCATTTAGATTGAAACCTGAGCAGAAGAACAGACACATGCTAATTGCTAACGAACTGGGCGTTGCAGTATTTTCTTGCCAACAACATATTGGCTGGGAGTTAGCCTGATTACTTGTCCAGGAAGTGTTCAATTGTATAATTGAATTAGATTTGATTGGGTTAAGTATTTGTTTGGGTTATTGAATGAATAAAACACTTCTGACTGGAAGGTTTTCATTTTGAGCTAGATGATGAATGAAAACAGTGGTATTAGTTTGTAGGTTTAGTAACTGTTGATTTCATTGTTCTCCATTAAGTCGCAGCCTGTTAATAAGCTGTAATATACCCTATCAATCTATTAAACACTTCTCTCCCTTCATACACTGCTATGAAACATGGTCCATATAGTTCTTTAAAGTTCTCTATGATACTGATGGTGTACCACAGTTACCATTAGAACCACTATGTCTCCTCAGTCTGTTTAGAACCATAACAGCTCTTCTTCACAGTAATCCAAAAATGAAATTGACCTGCCAAATAAAGTCCACTCTTATGTGAGCGAACGAAGGTGCCAGTCAGTACCATAGCAGAACAGGTAGTCATCACGGGCCGTAGACACTAACCTCAGCCTTGTCTGTGTTCTGTCTTCTTCTGTCGTGGTTGTTTTCTATCTAAATCAGACTGCCTGTGAGTGAGATGCTGCACGAGGCCAACAGGTATTTTCTCCCCCTGGGGTTCACTCTTCCCATCTCACCCCTGTACACTACATTCTACATTTACAAGTCATTTGGCTATTAGTTGACTTGTTGAATCATTTAGGTCTCAACACTTAAGTCAGTTGGCTATTAGTTGACTTGTTGAATCATTTAGGCGGGCTAGATTTGAATAAACACCAAATATGTGAAAGGACTAGTGGCCCCAAGGACTGGGTTGAGAATGGTTGATTTAGCAGACGCTGTTATCCCCACTGAATCCCACCCACGCTCATGTAGACCTACATCATTCTAGGAGAAGCCATAACACTATTAGAGCAGACAGTGCCCTGGACCTGAGACAATGACAGTATCATGACAGTATCATGACAGTATCATGACAGTATCATGACAGTATCATGACAGTATCATGACAGTATCATGACAGTATCATGACAGTATGCCTGCACTGTTGAAGGAGGTCATTCTGTAGATAAAGCTGGATTAAATTGACTCTTGGCTCTCTGTCAAAATGTCTTCGCCCCGATACACAGTTTTAGGGCTGCCCTACAAAGCAGGGCTTTACTGTAAGGACACTTCTGCTAGGTTTACATTTGAACACACATATGCAACTCTGTACACACACACACACACACACACACACGTGCGCGGTTCAGCTCTTCATGTGTAAAGGAAGGTGAAGTCGAGGTGGTTGTGTCTATCTGGCTGTACGGACTCTAACACATTGAACGTGACTTGCAGTTGTTTTGAGACGGACGGGTCTTTTGAAGAAACCAGGAGGTACCCCTTTTTAAACTTCCTCTGAAGGGACCCTGCCGTCACCCCCTTCCTCCCTTCCCCTGCCATCATTCCCTATATCCCTCCCTCAATCCCTCCCTTCCCCTGCCATCATTCCCTATATCCCTCCCTCAATCCCTCCCTTCCCCTGCCATCATTCCCTATATCCCTCCCTCAATCCCTCCATTCCCCTGCCATCATTCCCTATATTCCTCCCTCAATCCCTCCCTTCCCCTGCCATCATTCCCTATATCCCTCCCTCAATCCCTCCCTTCCCCTGCCATCATTCCCTATATCCCTCCCTCAATCCCTCCCTTCCCCTGCCATCATTCCCTATATCCCTCCCTCAATCCCTCCCTTCCCCTGCCATCATTCCCTATATCCCTCCCTCAATCCCTCCCTTCCCCTGCCATCATTCCCTATATCCCTCCCTCAATCCCTCCCTTCCCCTGCCATCATTCCCTATATCCCTCCCTCAATCCCTCCCTTCCCCTGCCATCATTCCCTATATCCCTCCCTCAATCCCTCCCTTCCCCTGCCATCATTCCCTATATCCCTCCCTCAAGCCCTCCATTCCCCTGCCATCATTCCCTATATCCCTCCCTCAATCCCTCCCTTCCCCTGCCATCATTCCCTATATCCCTCCCTCAATCCCTCCATTCCCCTGCCATCATTCCCTATATCCCTCCCTCAATCCCTCCATTCCCCTGTCATCATTTCCTATATCCCTCCCTCAATCCCTCCATTCCCCTGTCATCATTTCCTATATCCCTCCCTCAATCCCTCCATTCCCCTGTCATCATTTCCTATATCCCTCCCTCAATCCCTCCATTCCCCTGCCATCATTCCCTATATCCCTCCCTCAATCCCTCCATTCCCCTGCCATCATTCCCTATATCCCTCCCTCAAGCCCTCCATTCCTTAGTCATGGTGATCATTGAGTTGTTACTAGCTGGTCGTGGAGTGAGTCGTGGAGTGAGTCGTGGAGTGTTTGTGTGCTTCCATGCTGGGAGTCTGGGTCTGAAGTAACTGACTGAAAAGGCAGTTATAGGGATAGAGATATATTTTGACACTGTGGATTCGCCTCCACAGTATGTTTTCAACAGGAGACAATAGGAATACTGTACACAAAGAGACCAACATCCTGGTCAGTGTGCATGACCCATAGCTAACGTCTTCATTCTCTCTTTCTCTTATATCGTGCAATTACTCAGCCATTAATAACCAGCTAAGGCTAACATATGGAGGTGGGAACACTGGTACACAATGGTACACAAAGCACTGTGCCTTCAGACACATAATGCTCTTATCCTCAAGCATATCCTTTGGGTCTTTGGGTAGTTCTGCTGCACATCCAACAAGATCAACAAACTGGACTCCCAGCACATTGTTGTTATTTTGGTTCAACTCTTCCAGCTCATCATTAACCTGTGTTAGAAACCTAAACCCACTTCCCCCACTCACCGCTTGATGTGCCTCAGTGTTGACGTCCCAAAGATTACCCGCTCCCCTACCTCCATGTTTGTAGTTTGAGCTCTCTCTCTTCTGCCTCCATTTCCCATAATGCCTCAGTAAGAACAGGTACTCTGTGGGCTACGCTACCCAGAAGTCTTGGCTGCTGAATGCCACCGTGGAAGATAACATCACGTTTGGCAGTCCCTTCAACAAACAGAGGTAAAACACCACTCTCTACTCTAACCTACTCTACTTTATTCTACCCTACTCTACTTTACTCTACTCTACTTTACTCTACTCTCCTTTTACTTTACTCTACTCTAGCCTACTCTACTTAACCCTTCTTTAACCTACTCTACTCTACCCTACTCTACCCTACTCTACTCTACTCTACTCTACTCTACTCTACTTTACTCCACCCTACTCTACTCTACTCTACTCTACTCTACCCTACTTAACCCTACTTTAACCTACTCTACTCTACCCTACCCTACTCTACCCTACTCTACACTACACTACACTACTCTACTCTACTCTACTTAACTCTACTTTAACCTACTCTACTCTACTCTACTTAACTCTACTTTAACCTACTCTACTCTACCCTACTCTACCCTACTCTACTCTACTCTACTTAACTCTACTTTAACCTACTCTACTCTACTCTACCCTACCCTACTCTACTCTACTCTACCCTACTCTACTCTACCCCACCCTACTCTACTCTACTCTACTCTACTCTACTTAACTCTACTTTAACCTACTCCACCCTACCCTACTCTACCCTACACTACACTACACTACTCTACTCTACTCTACTCTACTCTACTCTACTTAACTCTACTTAACTCTACTTTAACCTACTCTACTCTACCCTACCCTACTCTACACTACACTACACAACTCTACTCTACTCTACTCTACTCTACTTAACTCTACTTTAACCTACTCTACTCTACTCTACCCTACCCTACCCTACTCTACTCTACTCTACCCTACCCTACTCTACTCTACACTACTCTACTCTACCTTACCCTACTCCACTCCACCCTACTTAACTCTACTTTAACCTACTCTACCCTACTCTAACCTACACTAACCTACTCTACTGTACTCTACTCTACTTTACTCTTACCCTACTCTACTTTACTCTACTCTACCCTACTCTACTGTACTCTACTCTACTTTACTCTTACCCTACTCTACTTTACTCTACTCTACCCTACTCTACTCTACCATACCCTACCCTACTCCACTCAACCCTACTTAACCCTACTTTAACCTACTCCACCCTACTCTACTGTACTGTACGCTACTCTACTGTTCTCTACTCTACCCTACTCTACTATACTCTATTCTACTCTACCCTACTCTACCCTACTCTACTCTACCCTACTCTACTCTACCCTACTCTAACCTACTCTACTCTACTCTACTCTACTCTACCCTACTCTACTCTACTCTACTCTAACCTACTCTACTCTACTCTACCCTACTCTAACCTACTCTACTCTACTCTACTCTTCCTTACTGTATTCTCTACTGCTCCTCAACACCATTCATCAATGTAATTAAGACTAGATCAATGTTTGTGTTTGGTTAATTCACTTGGTCATGCATCAGCTGAGATGTACTTTTAATGACACTGATTAGATGGTCCATCAGATTGCTATCACTCTTGATGCTTCTTGAGGCTGATGCTGGCTTATATCTCTTCTCTAATGAGGACTGTTTGGCTGTGCTGTTGAATCCCTTAGTATCCAAGGCAGCCATGTTTCTAACTGTGTCTTGATAGAGGGTGTTGTCTGTCTGTCAGTCTGATGCCCTGCTGTGTGTCTCAGATACAAGACTGTGATTGATGCCTGCTCCCTGCAGCCTGATGTAGACCTCCTGCCCTTCGGAGACCAGACGGAGATCGGAGAGAGGGTACTGAAACACTGGCTAAATTATTACGTTATTATAATCACCTCATTATTACTGTGGTTTTTTATCACTGTCTATTCTTATCTTTTTGGGCACAAGCCCCATCTCTTACCTCAGACACATTAACATATTTTACCAAGAACTAGCAGTGAATAGTGATTTGTGTCAGATTCCTTGTGTACCTGGCTACTCTTCTTAACGGTGTGTTTTTCTCCCAGGGGATCAACCTGAGTGGAGGCCAGAGACAGAGGATATGTGTGGCTCGGGCTCTCTACCAGAACACCAACATAGTCTTCCTGGTGAGTCAATGAATGATAAAGTGCTTTATCTATTGACTTCAATAGAAGATCAATTTCCTATTGAGTTCACTGGAAGAGGCTAGAAGCTCTCCCTCAAAGATGCCTTCTCAGAATAGTCAGACAGAGCCAGGGTTCTCTTTGTGTTCTAGGGTGTTCTCTATGTGTTCTAGGGTGTTCTCTAGGTGTTCTAGGGTGTTCTCTAGGTGTTCTAGGGTGTTCTCTAGGTGTTCTAGGGTGTTATCTATGTGTTCTAGGGTGTTCTCTAGGTGATCTAGGGTGTTCTCTAGGTGTTCTAGGGTGTTCTAGGGTGTTCTCTAGGTGATCTAGGGTGTTCTCTAGGTGTTCTAGGGTGTTCTAGAGTGTTCTCTAGGTGTTCTAGGGTGTTCGCTCTGTGTTCTAGACTGTTATCTAGGTGTTCTAGGGTGTTCTCTAGGTGTTCTAGGGTGTTCTAGGGTGTTCTAGAGTGTTCTCTAGGTGTTCTAGGGTGTTCGCTCTGTGTTCTAGACTGTGTTATCTAGGTGATCTAGGGTGTTCTCTAGGTATTCCACAGTGTTTTCTGTGTTCTATGGTGTTCTCTGGGTTTTTTAGGGTGTTTTCTCTAGGTGTTTTAGGGTGTTCTCTAGGTATTCTAGGGTGTTCTAGGGTGTTCTCTAGGTGTTATAGGGTGTTCTCTAGGTGTTCTAGGGTGTTCTCTAGGTATTCTAGGGTGTTCTAGGGTGTTCTCTAGGTGTTATAGGGTGTTCTCTAGGTGTTCTAGGGTGTTCTCTATGTGTTCTAGGGTATTCTCTAGGTGTTCTAGGGTGTTCTCTATGTGTTCTAGGGTGTTCTCTATGTGTTTTAGGGTATACTCTAGATGTTCTAGGGTGTTCTCTAGGTGTTCTAGGATGTTCTCTATGTGTTTTAGGGTGTTCTCTATGTGTTCTAGGGTGTTCTCTAGGTGTTCTAGGGTGTTCTCTAGGTGTTCTAGGGTGTTCTCTATGTGTTTAGGGTGTTCTCTAGGTGTTCTAGGGTGTTCTCTATGTGTTCTAGGGTGTTCTCTAGGTGTTCTAGGGTGTTCTCTTGGTGTTCTAGGGTGTTCTCTAGGTGTTCTAGGGTGTTCTCTTGGTGTTCTAGGGTGTTCTCTAGGTGTTCCAGGGAGAGCCAATTAGAGCCAAAGACAGGGACACCATTTTCTATTCCCTAAACAGTACACTGCTTTTGGGACAGTGTGTGCATAAGGATTGAACTATATCAGGAATAGGGTGTGATTTCAGAGGCAGCCAGGGAGATCCAGGGAGGGCCAGCCAGCCTCCCTCTGTATGGGAGCGGGAGGAGCAGCAGGTGGGATGGATCTCTGTCTGCAGGCCTCTCTTGTAACCATACCATACTGCTGACAAGAGTTGTCATGCCGTTTACAGGAATCCCTCTGCTCTGCCATCTGGCCTGGCTAGCCATACACACACACACACACACACACACACACACACACACACACACACACACACACACACACACACACACACACACACACACACACACACACACACACACACACACACACACACTTTCCCGTCTCTCGCTGCTACGGACAACTCTATGTCCATCTACATCCCATTTCTTCCTACTCCTGTGTGATGTCATCATGTGTTTGTGTTCCCACATCCTTTCCTGTGGCAGCTGTTAATTAGATGTCGAACCCCGCCCCTGATACAGCATCTCTGTCTGTCATGGGATAGGAACGGGCACGTTTCTCCATACGTAGCTCAGCTCACACTGACAAATGTGCCAAATAAGGAAATACCACTCTAAAGTGCTGTATTAATACACAGTGGGACGGCAGAGTGAACACCCAGCTAGAAGCAACATCTATTAGCTAAGGACGTCTTTATGACGTCTTGCCTCCTAATGAGGTGTCTATCATGCTGTGTCTGATGATCTCAGACCCTCTGCCCTCAGGACTGTTCACGTGTCTCAGTGCTGTACAGTATAAAGACTAGTTCATCCTAGGATATTGGTGTTTATTCAGGTTCCGGGGTCCTCTGGGAGCTAGGTTTGATTGACTGTATGTTCTGAAGTCATCTGAGACCTGTGAATTAAACGTGCTGTAACTTAATATGAATAAAGGATGATCTGTTAAAAAAACATAATTTAATCCACGTCTTTCACTCCGATACGCTCTGATCTGATTGGATCGTCCATGTTGTCTCTGACCCCTGATCTCTGACCTTTACCCTCAGGATGACCCGTTCTCAGCGCTGGACATCCACCTGAGTGACCACCTGATGCAGGAGGGCATCCTGAAGTTCCTACAGGATGATAAACGCACCGTGGTCCTGGTCACACACAAACTGCAGTACCTCATCCATGCTGACTGGGTGAGCATCTCAACAGTCTTCTGTGGATTCCTCTCTCAATGCACCGGGTCTGTATTCATAAAGCATCTTAGAGTAGGAATGCTGCTGATATAGGATCAGTTTTTCCTTTTAGATCATAATAAAGAGTATTACACGGACGGGGCAGGGGGACCTGATCCTAGATCAGCATTCCTACCCTGAGACGGTTTCTTTATAAGGGTCCTGATTTTACACTGTTCTCTCTGTGTCCCAGATCATAGCCATGAAGGATGGCTCAGTGCTGAGGGAAGGCACTCTGAAGGACATTCAGACTCATGATGTAGAGCTGTATGAACACTGGAAGACCCTGATGAACAGACAGGACCAGGAACTAGAGAAGGTCATATTCACTTCTTTCTCTCCTACTGACAGACTGTCTGTAACAGAGGAGGCTGGTGGGTGGAGTTATAGGAGGACGTGTAGGAGCTCATTGTAAAGGCTGGAATGGAATAAATGGAACGGAGCCAACACATGGAAACAACGTGCTTGACCATTCCATTTATTCCAGCCATTACAATGAGCCTGTCCTCCTGTAACTCCTCCCACCAGCCTCCTCTGGTCTGTAATGTGTAGTGTAGCTAATTTACCTGCCAACCAATCAAACAACAGTTGTATCTGTACTGCAGGACACTGAGATTGATAACTGTCAGACTGCTCTGGAGAGGAAGACCCTGAGAAGAGCTTTCTACTCCAGAGAGGCCAAGAACCAGGTCGACGATGACGAAGAAGGTGAAATGCATTGTCAACACTGTCTCTCATGCAAGTTAAGTTCTATTACGACATGTGACAATAATCCCTCATTCTCTCATCCCTGACAGAGGAGGAAGAGGAGGAGGAAGATGATGACAACATGTCGACGACCACCAGTCGGCGCTCTAAGATCCCGTGGAGGGTGTGCTGGCAGTACCTGTCCTCTGGTGGCTTCCTCATGGTCTTCCTCATGGTCTTCTCCAAGCTGCTGAAACACTCCGTCATGGTCGCCATCGACTACTGGCTGGCCGAATGGACTGCTAAAGGCAATGTCCCAGTCAATGGGACTGCTAATGGCAATGTCCTAGTCAATAGGACTGCTTATGGTGATGTCCTAGTCAATAGGACTGCATATGGTGATGTCCTAGTCAATAGGACTGCATATGGCGATGGCCCAGTCAATGGGACTGCTTATGGTTATGCCCCAGACTTTGGAAATGTTACAAGAGACTTTGTCAATGCCTCTGCAGCAGCTGTCTTCTCCAATTGGACAAACTCAGCGGTGAGATATGAACACCTTTCACTACCAGTACTCAGTGTTAGTGGCAGTGAGTAAGGCCTGTTGAAATCCTGTTGTCTGACAGAATGTGTCTTTGTGGTGTATAATGTGGTTACTAGGCTGGTCAGCCTGACTCCTACTATGTGTCTTTGTGGTGTATAATGTGGTTACTAGGCTGGTCAGCCTGACTCCTACTATGTGTCTTTGTGGTGTATAATGTGGTTACTAGGCTGGTCAGCCTGACTCCTACTATGTGTCTTTGTGGTGTATAATGTGGTTACTAGGCTGGTCAGCCTGACTCCTACTATGTGTCTTTGTGGTGTATAATGTGGTTACTAGGCTGGTCTGCCTAACTCCTGCTATGTGTCTTTGTGGTGTATTATGTGGTTACTAGGCTGGTCAGCCTGACTCCTACTATGTGTCTTTGTGGTGTATTATGTGGTTACTAGGCTGGTCTGCCTGACTCCTACTATGTGCCAGTGTTTATCATCCTGTGTGGAGCGGGGATAGCCCTGTGTCTGATCACCTCTCTGACCGTGGAGTTCCTGGGTCTGTCTGCTGCTACCAACCTGCACCACAACCTGCTCAACAAGATCATCCACGCACCCATCAGGTACCCACGACACACCTCACCTATCAGGTACCCACAACACACCTCACCTATCAGGTACCCACGACACACCTCACCTATCAGGTACCCACGACACATCTCACCTATCAGGTACCAACGACACACCTCACCTATCAGGTACCCACAACACACCTCACCCATCAGGTACCCACGACACACCTCACCCATCAGGTACCCATGACACACCTCTCCTATCAGGTACCCATGACACACCTCACCTATCAGGTACCCACGACACACCCCACCTATCAGGTACCCATGACACACCCCACCTATCAGGTACCCACGACACACCCCACCTATCAGGTACCCACCACACACCCCACCTATCAGGTACCCACGACACACCCCACCTATCAGGTACCCACCACACACCCCACCTATCAGGTACCCACGACACACCCCACCTATCAGGTACCCACGACACACCTCATCCACAGATTCTTATACTCTTTATGACATCATCCGTGTTTAAATAGAAGGGAACTGAATATAGTTGAACCAGAAAGAATGTGTTGAATAATTTATTGATTATAAAACAAATCACATTTTATATATTTTTCAGACTAATATTTGAAATAATATATATTTTGAATCTCTTTTCAGATTCTTTGACGTGACCCCCTTGGGCCAGATCCTGAACCGTTTCTCAGCTGACACCAACATCATAGATCAGGTGATTCTGAAAAGGATGTTCACCCTCAGTAGATTGATCTGTTGACTTATTTCAGTCAGGAGTATTAGGGTAAAGTACCCTAGTGGTTAAGAGTGTTGGGACAGTAACCAACTGGTCGCTGGTTCAAATCCACAGCTGACTAGGTGAAAAAACTGTCGATGTGCCCATGATCGAGGCACTAAAACCTAATTTCTCCTGTAAGTCGCTCTGGATAAGAATGACTGCAAAATGCCAAACATTTAAATGTTAAATGAGTACTGTGGGAATCCTCTACTCAGGAAGCTGTCATCTGTCTGATGAAGGATCTGTCTTTGGCCATGGTGTGATTGGACAGACTCCAGTGCTGCTCTCCAGCTGGGCTTGCCCTGAGTGGCCTTAAGATTACAGCTCACACAAATATTAAGAGTTTGTCAGTCATTTGCAGGCGTCAGAATTAGTCTATTGTTGAGATGAGTCCACGTCCCACGTCATTATATTACGTCCCTCAGGTGACCTCAGATCGTTAAAGAGGACGACGTTGAGGTCCAGAGCGTAGGTCAGAAATGTAGCACTGACATGATACTATCTCCTCCCTCTCTCTCTTTCTCTTCCTCTCTCTCTCTATCCGCCCTTTCTCCAGCACATCCCTCCTACCCTGGAGTCTTTGACCCGCTCCACTCTGCTCTGCCTGTCAGCCATCGGGGTCATAGCGTTTGTCACCCCAAGCTTCCTCATCGCTCTGATTCCTCTGGCTGTGTCCTTCTACTTTATACAGAAGTACTTCCGGGTCGCCTCAAAGTGAGTTCACTGGGCAGACCTGGTCCATTTCAGCTCAATGTAGTTTCCTTTACAGTATCAGAAAAAGTATATATTTCAAGTGCTTTTCGTCTCTGTTTCCACATTGTCCAGACTTTTCTTCATTATCTCTCTCAGGGACCTTCAGGACTTAGATGACTCCACCCAGCTTCCTCTGCTCTGCCACTTCTCTGAGACTGCAGAGGGACTAACCACCATCCGAGCATTCAGGTCAGTGTACCATACACACACACACACAGGCACACACACACACACACACACACACACACACACACACACACACACACACACACACACACACACACACACACACACACACACACACACACACGTGTGACAGAGTGGAAATTTCGCCCAGAGCATCGTTACACAACAGAGCATCGTTACACAACATACTCAAGAAGCACTTATAGGTTTTAGGAAGGCAGTAACTCTGTACTTAGCCATCCGAAACTCGAAACAAAGTGGTGGATTTGTTGACACTGAAGGTTAGTTCCTTTGCTTATATGTAATATTAGTGTGAATTAAACAACTTGAATCCCATCTAGAACTCTACCAACCCATCCAGAACCATTCATTCATGGAGGAAGGAGGATATCACAAACCCAAATCTTTCTCTTGACCCAGAATTACATGAATCCCACTCTAAACAGTTCACGAACGTTCCTCCTTTTCCCCAGAATCGTGGTAATCCAACATTAAACAGCTCTCACGGTTACTACCCCTCAGACAGCCTCTTCCTCCCTGAAGACTTCCTCATCTTGGCAGCACCGTGGCTTCTCTCTCTTTCTCTCGTGGTCCAATGTTAGATGTTAGATGTCACTTAGCTGTGTAGCAGCCATGGTCCAACTCACATCATCAGGTACGATGGTCCAGTCCTGAAACAATCCCAGTTCAGTGTTTGTCTAACGGAGGTGCTTCTATGAACCCTAACCAGGACTGGGACCTGGAGACGTGCGGGCTAACACAGTCTAGACGCCGGGTTCAAACCTGGTCACATTTTCAGATGGGAAAGAGTCTGGTAGGTATAAGCTATATTTATTTTCCATTTGTTCTTCAGACATGAATCTCGATTCAAGCAGAAGATGCTGGAGCTGACAGATACCAACAACACAGCCTACCTGTTCCTCTCTGCTGCCAACCGCTGGTTGGAGGTCAGAACGGTGAGAGAATATTCATGTCCACCATTCAACCATGACATTATTAATACCACATGGGACTATTGTAATACTAATGGTATCCTACTGAATATTCAACACAATACTCCCTGGTTTCTTATCACACTGAGCTGCAGAATTAGAAGAAATTACTTTTTGAGATTAGAGCTAAATGCTGTGTTGAATTCACAACTTCAAATTCTCTCTCTCTCTCCCTCTAACTATCTTATCTGTCTCTCTTTCTCTCCCAGGACTACCTGGGTGCTGTCATTGTGCTAACAGCAGCAGTAGCCTCAATATGGAGCTCTGGCAAGAACCTTCCCTCTAGCATGGTGGGGTTAGGCCTGACCTACGCCCTTACAGTGAGTCAACGTCTCCCCAATGTCACCTAAACATGAACATACCCACAGCACAGAAACAACGTACAGGATCAACTTCCTCAGATGAGAATCTTTTTAATAACAGGCCCTTATTCACCTGGATCTGAGTGTAGTTGTAGTGCCCATTCAGACGTTTACAAGATGTCAAGGCAGCAAGTATTTAGACAAGGTATTCAGTAGACCATTTATGGAACTGTACAGAGAAGGACTGCATCAGTCACATTAATGAGAGGAGTATTGTTGCCAGTCCTTTGTAGAGAAGGGATATTTTTAATAGATAGATTGTATTCCTCTCCCACTGCCAGAAGATGTGAAACAATAGAAGCTGTATTGTCCTCAGCATTCATCTTTGTTTTTACTGTAACAAAAACCCACAGTATTTTTTTCTGTAGGCTTATCACTCCTCAGAGAGCATAGCCCATCCACGACTCTTCTCTATAGCACTCTCTTCTGACTGATCAGCCTTTTATGTATTCTTCTCAACCATTAAATACCTTTGGTTAACCTCATATTGTCCAAGGCAATGAAGTAAAAAAGACTCCCACTCAGACATATTAGAATAATAATAATAACAATTATTATAATTAATAGTATTATTAATAGTAGTATTATGTCTATACCTAGTAATGACACTTCATAGAACATGTATGAAATATATATTGTGTTTACCTCTCGTTACCCAGGTGACCAACTACCTGAACTGGGTGGTGAGGAACCTGGCTGACTTAGAGGTCCAGATGGCTGCTGTCAAGAAGGTCAACAGCTTCCTGAGTACAGAGTCTGAGAACTACGAAGGCTCCATGGGTAAACTAAACACACTCCCACACCAAATGCTGCTTCCCAATACCCTGGAGTCTCTTGTGACAGAAGCTGGACAGTGCCCACGCAAGATTTGGTTTAAAATAGTCAGCAGTCAATAGAACAGGGTAATGGAATCCTGCTGAAACACACAGTCAATAGAACAGGGTAATGGAATCCTGCTGAAACACACAGTCAATAGAACAGGGTAATGGAATCCTGCTGAAACACACAGTCAATAGAACAGGGTAATGGAATCCTGCTGAAACACACAGTCAATAGAACAGGGTAATGGAATCCTGCTGAAACACAGTCAATAGAACAGGGTAATGGAATCCTGCTGAAACACACAGTCAATAGAACAGGGTAATGGAATCCTGCTGAAACACACAGTCAATAGAACAGGGTAATGGAATCCTGCTGAAACACACAGTCAATAGAACAGGGTAATGGAATCCTGCTGAAACACAGTCAATAGAACAGGGTAATGGAATCCTGCTGAAACCCACAGTCAATAGAACAGGGTAATGGAATCCTGCTGAAACACACAGTCAATAGAACAGGGTAATGGAATCCTGCTGAAACACACAGTCAATAGAACAGGGTAATGGAATCCTGCTGAAACACACAGTCAATAGAACAGGGTAATGGAATCCTGCTGAAACACACAGTCAATAGAACAGGGTAATGGAATCCTGCTGAAACACACAGTCAATAGGCCAGGGTAATGGAATCCTGCTGAAACACACAGTCAATAGAACAGGGTAATGGAATCCTGCTGAAACACACAGTCAATAGAACAGGGTAATGGAATCCTGCTGAAACACACAGTCAATAGAACAGGGTAATGGAATCCTGCTGAAAACACACAGTCAATAGAACAGGGTAATGGAATCCCTGCTGAAACACACAGTCAATAGAACAGGGTAATGGAATCCTGCTGAAACACACAGTCAATAGAACAGGGTAATGGAATCCTGCTGAAACACACAGTCAATAGAACAGGGTAATGGAATCCTGCTGAAACACACAGTCAATAGAACAGGGTAATGGAATCCTGCTGAAACACACAGTCAATAGAACAGGGTAATGGAATCCTGCTGAAACACAGTCAATAGAACAGGGTAATGGAATCCTGCTGAAACACAGTCAATAGAACAGGTATAGGAATCCTGCTGAAACACACAGTCAATAGAACAGGGTAATGGAATCCTGCTGAAACACACAGTCAATAGAACAGGGTAATGGAATCCTGCTGAAACACACAGTCAATAGAACAGGGTAATGGAATCCTGCTGAAACACACAGTCAATAGAACAGGGTAATGGGATCCTGCTGAAACACAGTCAATAGAACAGGGTAATGGAATCCTGCTGAAACACAGTCAATAGAACAGGGTAATGGAATCCTGCTGAAACACAGTCAATAGAACAGGGTAATGGAATCCTGCTGAAACACACAGTCAATAGAAAAGGGTAATGGAATCCTGCTGAAACACACAGTCAATAGAACAGGCTAATGGAATCCTGCTGAAACACAGTCAATAGAACAGGGTAATGGAATCCTGCTGAAACACACAGTCAATAGAACAGGGTAATGGAATCCTGCTGAAACACACAGTCAATAGAACAGGGTAATGGAATCCTGCTGAAACACACAGTCAATAGAACAGGGTAATGGAATCCTGCTGAAACACACAGTCAATAGAACAGGGTAATGGAATCCTGCTGAAACACACAGTCAATAGAACAGGGTACAGTCAATAGAAAAGGGTAATGGAATCCTGCTGAAACACACAGTCAATAGAACAGGGCTAATGGGATCCTGCTGAAACACAGTCAATAGAACAGGGTAATGGAATCCTGCTGAAACACACAGTCAATAGAACAGGGTAATGGAATCCTGCTGAAACACACAGTCAATAGAACAGGGTAATGGAATCCTGCTGAAACACACAGTCAATAGAACAGGGTAATGGAATCCTGCTGAAACACACAGTCAATAGAACAGAGGGTAATGGAATCCTGCTGAAACACACAGTCAATAGAACAGGGTAATGGAATCCTGCTGAAACACACAGTCAATAGAACAGGGTAATGGAATCCTGCTGAAACACAGTCAATAGAAAAACCCACAGTCAATAGAACAGGGTAATGGAATCCTGCTGAAACACACAGTCAATAGAACAGGGTAATGGAATCCTGCTGAAACACACAGTCAATAGAACAGGGTAATGGAATCCTGCTGAAACACACAGTTCCAAATATGATCATCATCTCTGCTCACGCTATTTGAAAAGTTCCTCACCAAATGAAATCCATAGATGTTCAACTAAGCACTCTCCCATGACAGACTGTAGCTGGCCAGTGTGCTGCACAATTTGGTTCTGTGTTCCGAGATCAAATAAAATAAAATACAATTGTATTTGTCACATGCGCTGAATACAACAGGTGTAGACTTTACAGTGAAATGTTTACTTACAAGCCCTTAACCAACAATGCAGTTAAGAAAAATACCTACAAAAATAAGAAATAAAAGTAAAAAATTATTAAAGAGCAGCAGTAAAATAACAATAGCGAGGCTATATACAGATTAAGTATATAGTAAAGGGGCAGCAGGTAGCCTTGTGGTTAGAGCGTTGGACTAGTAACCGAAAGGTTGCAAGATCGAATCCCCGAGCTGACAAGGTAAAAATCTGTTGTTCTCCCCCTGAACAAGGCAGTTAACCCACTGTTCCTAGACCGTCATTATAAATAAGAATTTGTTCTTAACTGACTTGCCTAGTTAAATAAAAATACATTTAAAAAAGTAAGCACTGATTGAAGCTTCCATTTATCAAGTGTCTTCTCCAACATGTAACAGTGAGGATGGCTCAACATAGTCTACACATCTATAAGGACTATATTTAAAAATCCATGGCAATAGAACAGTCAACCACACATGGCAACAATCTGACAGCATGGTAATGTCTTCAGATTTGCAGTGTGGGGCAGAACGACTTGACACAGACAGTGTTTCTCCTCCCGAATTCCAACATCATTTCTCTAGTGAGTCTCTGTGGAGTTTACAATAGTCCCGTTACGGGTCTCCTTCCAAAGCAGCATCGAAGTTTAAGTAATGTGCTGTTGCCATGGCGATGTTAAAAAAGAAGAGAAGGGGTCATGTCTCTTGGGGGAGGAAGATAAGAGGGCTAGAACTAAGGGAGGAGGAGGGGGGAGAGAGTTGTTGAGGAACAACTAGGAGGTGAGATTGAAGAGGGAGGAGAGGAGAAGGAGGAGCAGGGGGGGAGAGAGTTCTTGTGGAACAACGAGGAGGTGGGATTGAAGAGAGGGAGGAGAGGAGGAGGAGAGGGAGGAGAGCTTCTAGAGGAGGAAGAGATGGATGAGAGGGAGGAGAGAGTCCCCCATCTCTAGAGCCGTGGCCCTGCTAGAGTCCTGTGGTCAAAGAACCCCTGCCAGAGTGGGCTGTCCTCCTACATTGTGACGTAATGGAAAGTTTTGCTCTGATAGCAATACAACGATAATGAGTGGAGCTTGTCCAAGCAACGAGCTGTCATCTTGCCCTGTTTTATCATCCTTCCCTTTGATTCATTTAGTCCTTTTGTTTCCTCTGTGTCCGTTCGAAGCCCTTAAGTCATGAGGAGAAAACCACCAACCCTTATTTTAAGGACTGCATGCATGGTTTTAGCAGTAAAACACAGACTACTTTTGAAGTAACCAAATGCTGCAGTCTAAACAGACCAGAGCCTGGTCACAGTAGGAAGAGTGGTCCTGAGTAGCACTTAGAGCACCACCTTTGACAAAGAGACCTCTGTTTACTGCATCGTCAGTTGTGTGACTGTCCCCAAATTCACTACTGTATGACTGTCCTGGATGTCCTACTGTATGACTGTCCTGGATGTCCTACTGTATGACTGTCCTGGATGTCCTACTGAATGACTGTCCTGGATGTCCTACTGTATGACTGTCCTGGATGTTCTACTGTATGACTGTCCTGGATGTCCTACTGTATGACTGTCCTGGATGTCCTACTGTATGACTGTCCTGGAAGTCCTACTGTATGACTGTCCTGGATGTACTACTGTATGACCGTCCTGGATGTCCTACTGTATGACCGTCCTGGATGTCCTACTGTATGACCGTCCTGGATGTACTACTGTATGACTGTCCTGGATGTTCTACTGTATGACTGTCCTGGATGTCCTACTGTATGACTGTCCTGGATGTCCTACTGTATGACTGTCCTGGATGTCCTACTGTGTGACCGTCCTGGATGTCCTACTGTATGACTGTCCTGGATGTCCTACTGTATGACCGTCCTGGATGTCCTACTGTATGACTGTCCTGGATGTACTACTGTATGACTGTCCTGGATGTCCTACTGTATGACTGTCCTGGATGTCCTACTGTATGACTGTCCTGGATGTCCTACTGTATGACTGTCCTGGATGTACTACTGTATGACTGTCCTGGATGTTCTACTGTATGACTGTCCTGGATGTCCTACTGTATGACTGTCCTGGATGTACTACTGTATGACTGTCCTGGATGTTCTACTGTATGACTGTCCTGGATGTTCTACTGTATGACTGTCCTGGAAGTCCAACTGTATGACTGTCCTGGATGTACTACTGTATGACCGTCCTGGATGTCCTACTGTATGACAATCCTGGAAGTCCTACTGTATGACTGTCCTGGATGTTCTACTGTATGACTGTCCTGGATGTTCTACTGTATGACTGTCCTGGAAGTCCAACTGTATGACTGTCCTGGATGTACTACTGTATGACCGTCCTGGATGTCCTACTGTATGACAATCCTGGAAGTCCTACTGTATGACTGTCCTGGATGTACGACTGTATGACTGTCCTGGATGTACGACTGTATGACTGTCCTGGATGTCCTACTGTATGTATTATTGTGCCGTAGGCTATAACTAGGGCCCAGAGTTTTTCTGTTCCTGCCAAGGAAAAACTGCTAGCCCTAGTTATTGTGTGTGATCACAGTATATAATTACACATCACATTCATGTTTTGTTAATGGTGGACTATATGTGTTCTTTCCAGATACCTCCCAGGTCCCCGAGGACTGGCCCCAGCATGGAGAGATAAAGATCCAGGATCTGTGTGTCCGTTACGACCCCCTTCTGAAGCCTGTCCTCAAACACGTTAATGCCTACATCAACCCTGGACAGAAGGTAAGTAACAGCCCTGTGTCTTAACGCAACTGTGAGACGGCACATTGTTGCTGTAGCTTCAATAAAGATCACATTTAGGGAGCTAAGCAACCCTGGACAGAAGTCACACCCGCTCACAGAGCCCTCCGTTAACGCAACTGTGACTTCACACGTTGTTCCTGACTATATCGCTGAATAATGATCACATTTGAACGCAATGAAAGCAGTGAAAAGCAAGTGGACGTTTACTTTCTGTTTGAATCACAGCCCTGTGCCTAAACTCAACTGTGAGTTGACACATAGTGAAGAAACGTACTAGTTGGTCGCGGCGACTCCGTATGGCATGCGTCTTCCAGCTTTCGGCACACACATGTCCGTTCTCTCAGGGCAGTGTTACTGTACCTCAGCAGACTCCTGCTATCTGACCTGACTGATGAGGCTGCTTCACTTCTGCTGTGAGGAGCCTGAATGCAGATACACAGGTAGAGAGAGATACCCAGTCCAGAGCAGAGAATCAGAGATATAGAGCTACTAGAACTCCTTCTCAGACCGTGTTCTTCAGTCCTGGTCCTAGAGAGACACGGGTTGTGCAGGCTTTTGATCCAGCCCAGTACCAACACACCACAGCGAGGTTGGGTGGCACCTTAATTGAGGAGAACGGGCTGTTGGTAATGGCTGGAGTGGAACAGGTAGAATGGTATCAAATACATCAAACACATGGTTTGATGCTATTCCATTGACTCCATTCCAGACATTATTATGAGCCGTCCTCCCCTCAGCAGCCTCCACTGCAACACACATTATTCAACTGATTGAGTAGTTGAATCAGGTGTGTTAGTTGATGCTGGGCTGGAACAATAGCCAGGACTGAAGTAGGTGTTCTAGTATCTCTCTTTGACTCCGTGCTCTGTAAGCAGGGCTGGATATTAGGTATCTCTCTATATGTGTATGTGTGAGTGCTCTGTAAGCAGGGCTGGATATTAGGTATCTCTCTATCTGTGTATCTGTGAGTGCTCTGTAAGCAGGGCTGGATATTAGGTATCTCTCTATCTGTGTATGTGTGAGTGCTCTGTAAGCAGGGCTGGATATTAGGTATCTCTCTATCTGTGTATCTGTGAGTGCTCTGTAAGCAGGGCTGGATATTAGGTATCTCTCTATCTGTGTATCTGTGAGTGCTCTGTAAGCAGGGCTGGATATTAGGTATGTCTCTATCTGTGTATCTGTGAGTGCTCTGTAAGCAGGGCTGGGTATTAGGTATGTCTCTATCTGTGTATGTGTGAGTGCTCTGTAAGCAGGGCTGGGTATTAGGTATGTCTCTATCTGTGTATGTGTGAGTGCTCTGTAAGCAGGGCTGGATATTAGGTATGTCTCTATCTGTGTATCTGTGAGTGCTCTGTAAGCAGGGCTGGATATTAGGTATCTCTCTATCTGTGTATCTGTGAGTGCTCTGTAAGCAGGGCTGGATATTAGGTATCTCTCTATCTGTGTATCTGTGAGTGCTCTGTAAGCAGGGCTGGATATTAGGTATCTATCTGTGTATCTGTGAGTGCTCTGTAAGCAGGGCTGGATATTATGTATCTCTCTATCTGTGTATCTGTGAGTGCTCTGTAAGCAGGGCTGGATATTAGGTATCTCTCTATCTGTGTATCTGTGAGTACTCTGTAAGCAGGGCTGGATATTAGGTATCTCTCTATCTGTGTATCTGTGAGTGCTCTGTAAGCAGGGCTGGATATTAGGTATCTCTCTATCTGTGTATCTGTGAGTGCTCTGTAAGCAGGGCTGGATATTAGGTATCTCTCTATCTGTGTATCTGTGAGTGCTCTGTAAGCAGGGCTGGATATTATGTATCTCTCTATCTGTGTATCTGTGAGTGCTCTGTAAGCAGGGCTGGATATTAGGTATCTCTCTATCTGTGTATCTGTGAGTGCTCTGTAAGCAGGGCTGGATATTAGGTATCTCTCTATCTGTGTATCTGTGAGTGCTCTGTAAGCAGGGCTGGATATTAGGTATCTCTCTATATGTGTATCTGTGAGTGCTCTGTAAGCAGGGCTGGATATTAGGTATCTCTCTATCTGTGTATCTGTGAGTGCTCTGTAAGCAGGGCTGGATATTAGGTATCTCTCTATCTGTGTATCTGTGAGTGCTCTGTAAGCAGGGCTGGATATTAGGTATCTCTCTAGATGTATCTTTGAGTGTTTTATAAGCAGGGCTGGATATTAGGTATCTCTCTATCTGTATCGGTGAGTGTTTTATAAGCAGGGCTGGATATTAGGTATCTCTCTATCTGTGTATCTGTGAGTGTTTTGTAAGCAGGGCTGGATATTAGGTATCTCTCTATCTGTATCTGTGAGTGCTCTGTAAGCAGGGCTGGATATTAGGTATCTCTCTATCTGTGTATCTGTGAGTGTTTTATAAGCAAGGCTGTTTATTAGGTATCTCTCTATCTGTGTATCTGTGAGTGTTTTATAAGCAGGGCTGGTTAATATGTATCTCTATATCTGTGTATCAGTAACTGTGTCTTATAACCATTCCAGGGCTGGATATTATGTCTGGAAGAGCATGATGAGTTTAGTGTCTCCTGCTGAGCCTCAATTTCTACAACCACCCTGTATTCCCCTTTTAATCTGACTCAGTTTAGGTATCCCATTAATCCTCATATACTCAAACATGTTAAATCTGGGGATATAAACCCTTAGTAGAGAGGCCTGGCTGTGTGTGTGGCTGTGTGTGTGTGGTGTCTTTGACCCAATGAGAGAAAACGTGAGTGTGGAACTGTGTAATTCGGTCCAGATCTAAGAATAGTAATGTACTGTGGTTGAGTGTGAGGCTGACCGCGTGTTTATGGGTAGCTCCATTTTATACAGTAAGTACACTGTAAAAAATACAGTCCTGTTGTTTTTAAGGTCATTTACGTGTTAGTTACTGAAAAAAAGGGACACTATGTTACTGTAAACTTTACAGTAATGTACTGTTAAACTAAAGTTTCTGTAGGACTCTGAGTTTTACCTTGTGAGGAAAAACTCCTAGTCCTGTTCATGAGAGTAGAGGGCCAAGCTGACAGATTGTGTCTCCCACTGGCGTGTAATGACTGTTTAATAACTAATCAATCCCCTCTTTCTCCCTCTCCTCTCTCTAGGTGGGCATCTGTGGACGCACAGGAAGTGGAAAGTCCTCCCTCTCTCTGGCCTTCTTCAATATGGTGGACGTGTTTGAAGGTTAGTCTGTCGCTCCTGTGATTCAGGTGTAGAAGGCCTCTGAAGCTGTGGACAGGAGCCTTGATGCTCAGACCTGGCACTCGTTACACAGCTCCCTCAAAGTGACTGTCTGGTTTTACTTTACAGTAGATTGAAAGAAGTGGTTGTACAAAACCCTCTCACAGTCCTCCTCACAGCCCTCCTTACAGTCCTCCTCACATGCCCTCCTCACAGTCCTCCTCATAGTCCTCCTCATAGTCCTCCTCACAGTCCTCCTCACAGTCCTCCTCACAGGCCCTCCTCACAGTCCTCCTCACAGTCATAGTCCTCCTCACAGTCCTCCTCACAGTCCTCCTCACAGGCCCTCCTCACAGTCCTCCTCACAGTCCTCCTCACATTCCTCCTCATAGTCCTCCTCATAGTCCTCCTCATAGTCCTCATCACAGGCCCTCCGACTCTTTTTCAGTAGGGAAGTGCTAGTGGACATAACATAACTATGGTGACTGCAACCAAACGCTGACACCAAAGGTCAAACTATTTCCTTGACCTTCCTGTCCCAAAGTGCCCTTTCAAAAGTCAGAGGGAGGCTGATGTTATAATATGGTCGTTAGTTTGAGTGGAGCTGTGTTTATTCTCATCTGATAAAGGGAAATAGGTCCTCTGCTGAAATCCATAGCCTCCTTTTAGTTTCCTCTGTTTACACATTACGGCCCTGTGGTCACTGTCATCCTGACATCCTATGATGATGTCATATTTAGTTGTCCTTTGTACACAACTTTCTGCAGGGGGCCTGTTATTGTTAGTATGCATATCTCCAGCCTCTGGTCAAATGTCATAAATAGAATAATCAAAACATAATGTTCTGGATTCATTTTCCTACGTTGAAGATCAGTTTGTCAGAATCCACTGATAAACAATCATAGGATAATATTCAGGTTTTACTCTGTCTGAATAATCTTTGTATTTACACCGCTCCTACTCAGCCAAGTCAGACAAACCTATCTTTCACCAAACCCAACAATACATGCTCTCTTTCCACACGAGCACTGCTGCCGCAGACAAATGTATTTTACTTAACAATGAATTAAGACACATATTTGTTCCCAGTGTCCCCTTATAAAGGCAGAGGGAGCGAGCTTGAACACTACGATGTTGACTGTAGTCGTACTAATAGACTCACCAGTGGACATTCTTGGGAAGATAATGTCCCCAGAAATAGACTAAATAAATAGAGTAGAAACATGAAATATGTTCAGTGAGTAATGATAATAAATGTGATGTTCAGTTTACTTGTGTATTCTCCTACAATATACAGAACAGAATGGCATCAACAACCAGACCATATATGCTTTGATGCTCTCTCTCTCTTTCTGTATCTCTCGCCCTCTCTCTGTCTGTATCGCTCTCTTTCGCTTGCTCTTTATCTCTCTCTGTCTGTATCTCTCTGTCTGTATCTCTCTGTCTGTATCTCTCTCTCTGTTCTCTCGTCTGTATCTGTCTGTCTGTCTGTCTGTCTGTCTGTCTGTCTGTCTGTCTGTCTGTCTGTCTGTCTGTCTGTCTGTCTGTCTGTCTGTCTGTCTGTCTGTCTGTCTGTCTGTCTGTCTGTCTGTCTGTCTGTCTGTCTGTCTGTCTGTCTGTCTGTCTGTCTGTCTGTCTGTCTGTCTGTCTGTCTGTCTGTCTGTCTGTCTGTCTCCTCTCAGGGCAGATCATCATTGATGGTATAGACATCTGTAAGTTGCCCCTTCAGACCCTGAGGTCTCGTCTGTCCATCATCCTCCAGGACCCGGTGCTGTTCAGCGGATCCATCCGGTACGTCGGCTACGTGTAGAACCTTAGAATGTTAGAACACTTACCAGGACACTGTACGTGCAGTGAAGAACCAGGTGTGTGTGTGTCTGTGTGAGAGCCAGCCAGTGTGTGTGTGAGCCAGTGTGTACGTGCAGTGAAGAACCAGGTGTGTGTGTGTGTCTGTGTGAAAGCCAGTCAGTGTGTGTGTGAGCCAGTGTGTACATGCAGTGAAGAACCAGGTGTGTGTGTGTCTGTGTGAGAACCAGTCAGTGTGTGTGTGAGCCAGTGTGTACGTGCAGAACGTTAGAACCAAGATACTGGGTCAGCACCACGTGCTCTGGCCGCTGACAATCACAGACATGCACACAAGAACTCGCCCGGAAGCTGACATAAGAGACATATTATTGCGAGCACACACACACACACACACAGACACACACACACACACACACACACACACACACACACACACACACACACACACACACACACACACACACACACAGAGGCAGTGAAGGATCCAGTGTAACACAAGCAGACAAGGCCAATAAACAGTAACTTCCTCATGTCTCTCAGTGGAGAAATAGATGAGTAGATTATAATCAATGGATAATCAATGGATAATCAATGTATAATCAATGTATAATCAATGTATAATCAATGCCACCTTTGTTTACACACAGCGACTGCCATGAGGACTACAGTGTTGTGGTTTAGGAAGTTGAACAGATAACCGTCTGCCAACACACGGGTAGAAAACAACTTTAGTGTTCTATGATATATTGTTCAGAAGACAATAACAGAACAGTAACAGTGGGCCTAATTCAGTTTACTTTATGAAGTAAAAATGAAGCTATACAAATGTTTGTTTGGTTAAAATATGAAACTCCTCAGCAGATGTCATGAAAGTTCATCCCGCTCCCAGGACATTGGATAGTCTCTCTCTCTCTCTGCTCTCTCTCTCTTCTCTCTCTGCTCTCTCTCTCTCTGCTCTCTCTCTGCTCTCTCTCTCTCTCTGCTCTCTCTCTGCTCTCCTCTCTCTCTCTCTCTGCTCTCTCTCTCTCTGCTCTCTCTCTGCTCTCTCTCTCTCTCTGCTCTCTCTCTGCTCTCCTCTCTCTCTCTCTCTGCTCTCTCGCTCTCTCTCTCTCTCTCGCTCTCTCACTCTCTCTCTCTGCTCTCTCTCTCTCTCTCTCTCTCTAGTGCCACAGCTTGCAGATGTTTGGAGTATTAGCAGATAACTGAGCTGCTGTGTTTGTTATAAAACACAAAGAGCCTGTGGTGTTTATTTAGAAAGACGTTCTCGTCCCGATAAGAAATAACAACCCATCCAATGTGGCAGTAAGTGAGAGGACCGTGCGCTGAGCCAGCCCGTTGCCATGGCGATGTTTCCATGAACAGAGGCCTTGGGTGATTGGTCCTACAATAACACAGTGTCGATGGCAGTTAGAGAGAGACAGCCAGAGCTACTATAGATGCCTCACCATGGTTAACGATTGCCACATCATTAGACCCAGTGGAACAGTTGTAGTACGAGATAGTGTGGCAGTGAGTGAGGATTCCCTCTGGCTGTGTGCTGCGGGAGTTTTAGCTAAGAGGATGGGCCCCAGTCCAAACACTGGGCCATTGCCTGTTATGGTCATCCACAGACAGCAGTGGGTTCTCTCTCTCCTGCCTGGTCTCTCCCTGTCTGTTTGTCTCTCTCTTCCTCTCTTTCTCTCTGTCCCTCTCTGACTCTCTCTCTGTCCCTCTCTCTGTCCCTCTCTCTGTCTCTCTCTGTCTCTCTCTCCGTCTCTCTCTCCGTCTCTCTCTCTGTCTCTCTCTCCGTCTCTCTCTCCGTCTCTCTCTGTCTCTCTCTCTGTCTCTCTCTGTCTCTCTCTCTGTCTCTCTCTCGTCTCTCTCTCGTCTCTCTCTCTGTCTCTCTCTCTCTCCGTCTCTCTCCCCGTCTCTCTCTCCGTCTCTCTCTGTCTCTCTCTGTCTCTCTCTGTATTTCAGAGAGTAGCTGTACTGATGTAATGTCTCCCTGGCAGGTTTAACCTGGACCCAGATAGTACCTGTACTGATGTAATGTCTCCCTGGCAGGTTTAACCTGGACCCAGATAGTACCTGTACTGATGTAATGTCTCCCTGGCAGGTTTAACCTGGACCCAGATAGTACCTGTACTGATGTAATGTCTCCCTGGCAGGTTTAACCTGGACCCAGATAGTACCTGTACTGATGTAATGTCTCCCTGGCAGGTTTAACCTGGACCCAGATAGTACCTGTACTGATGTAATGTCTCCCTGGCAGGTTTAACCTGGACCCAGATAGTACCTGTACTGATGTAATGTCTCCCTGGCAGGTTGAACCTGGACCCAGAGCGTACCTGTACTGATGTAATGTCTCCCTGGCAGGTTTAACCTGGACCCAGATAGTACCTGTACTGATGTAATGTCTCCCTGGCAGGTTTAACCTGGACCCAGAGCGTACCTGTACTGATGTAATGTCTCCCTGGCAGGTTTAACCTGGACCCAGAGCGTACCTGTACTGATGTAATGTCTCCCTGGCAGGTTTAACCTGGACCCAGAGCGTACCTGTACTGATGACAGACTGTGGGAGGCGCTAGAAATCGCCCAGCTGAAGAACATGGTCAAAGCCCTTTCTGGGGGACTGGGTATGTATGTGTCTGCCTACCTGCCTGCCTGCCTGCCTGCCTGCCTGCCTGCCTGCCTGCCTGCCTGCCTGCCTGCCTGCCTGCCTGCCTGCCTGCCTGCCTGTCTGTCTGTCTGTCTGTCTGTCTGTCTGTCTGTCTGTCTGTCTGTCATATCTAGGGCTGTAATACTGGGAATCCAACAACTGGGATTTGGGGAAAGTGTTTGGAATTTGGCAACCTGCAACCACACAATCTGGCAACCTGCAACGACACAATCTGGCCACCTACAACCACACAATCTGGAAACCTGCAACAACACAATCTGGCCACCTGCAACCTCACAATCTGGCAACCTACAACCTCACAATCTGGCCTCCTGCAACCTCACAATCTGGCAGCCTGCAACCACACAATCAGGCAGCCTGCAACCACACAATCACGCAACCTCAAACCACACAATCTGGCCACCACAATCTGGCAACCTGCAACTACACAATCTGGCAGCCTGCAACCGCACAATCTGGCAGCCTCCAACCACACAATCTGGCCACCTCCAACCACACAATCTGGCCACCTCCAACCACACAATCTGGCCACCTGCAACCACACAATCTGGCCACCTCCAACCACACAATCTGGCCACCTCCAACCACACAATCTGGCCACCTCCAACCACACAATCTGGCCACTTCCAACCACACAATCTGGCCACTTCCAACCACACAATCTGGCCACCTCCAACCACACAATCTTTGGGAAAGCATATTGGAGGGAAAAACTAATCAGAGAGTATGCTGCTAAAATGTGAGATTTCAGGAAGACGATTGCCTTAATAACAAGTGTGTGTGTGTGTGTGTGTTCCAGACGCGGTGGTGACAGAGGGAGGGGAGAACTTCAGTGTGGGTCAGAGGCAGTTGTTCTGTCTGGCCAGAGCCTTCGTCAGGAAGAGCTCCATCCTCATTATGGACGAAGCCACTGCATCCATCGACATGGCAACGGTGAGCTCACACACCCTAACAGCCATGTACCCTTCATCACTAGCTCTTTAGTGACATTATGATCAGATGTTTCATTTTCTGCTCTTTTTTTTACAGACAGATCTATGACATTACTTTCACCTCATATGGGTACAAACATAAAGCACAAGTATAATGTCAGATACATTATAAAAACACAAACCAGACATCTTTATATTTGTCCTCCTATTACGTGTTTATTATTTGAGTTGCCAGGGTTACATATGACATTCATTATTGAGCCCTGTACATAGAGGTTTGGTCAATAGCAGAACACATGTCCATGTATTTCAACCAGCCACATACTCTTCATTAGGCCACCAGTTTGGAAATGAAGCACTGATTTCCATTAAAGCCTGAATCCTTAGTTGCTACATCCATTTTTGGACTTATAAATGATATGTAGCCATTGATTCTTAAAGAACATAACTGATAAATGCCTCATGAGCTCAGTTCAACTGTCGTCCCCCATCAGAACCCAAAATATAACCTTGTTTTACTCCAATGTTTGTAAACGATGTAAATGTAAACAAACACTGTATAGCCTCAAAACATGTTTACAACTATAATGTTGATATCATGGATGGTCAGTCCTTGCGTCCACAGCTCTGTCTATGTATTTGAGAGGGATTCCATTCTCCAGCCCCATCCTGAGGCTGGGAGAACACGTTGTTATTGTTTCAATTAAGGATTCTATCTTTAGGGGCAGTTTTGTTGCGATTGTTGTGCAACAGTGAGGGCCGTCACTCTCCTCCAGCCTCTCAGGTTTCAGTCCGGAGGCATGCATAGTTCATAGCTCCAATCCCTGGCAGTTTATATATAAATTACTGGCAGTTTAAATATAGAGTGTGCGACTCTCTTTATTAGTTTTTGTTATAGGGACAAGCAGGCCAACATCAATCTGAGGTCATTACGGTCACAGCCGTAGCATTAACCTTTGACCCTGACAGGTACACTCTATCAAACTACCATCACACTGATGCAGACAGCGAAGAGGGGACAGCACTCACAGTGTAGTGACATTGCTGTGGAGTGTATATGGCTGTATCTAAGACTGTGCTCCAGATGACACACTATTCCCTATAAAGTGCACTAAGAGCCATAGGGCTCTTGTCAAAAGTAGTGCACTATGCAAGGAATAGGGTGCCATTTGGTCCACGACCAAAAGAGCTGACCTACATGTCATTTCTCACCCCTATAGGAGAATGTCTTACAGAAGGTGGTGATGACAGCCTTCGCCGACCGAACAGTCGTCACTATTGCAGTAAGTCTGTAACAGCCTGTAGGTCATTAGGTAGAAAGGTCAGATCTAGAAGTTATTCTCTGTATAGATGTGGAGACTCCTCTCGCTCTGCTCTCTCTCTCTCATGGATCAATCATTGGAGAAAGCATAGAGACTAGGACTAGCTGATTTCTCCTAGCTTTTAGATTTCCTCCTCTCCTTCATCCTATCTTTCCAATGTCTCCTGTTTCATCATACTGTACCTCTGCTTCTCATATCTCCAAATGCTCCTCATATCTCCAAATGCTTCTCACGCCTCCAAATGCATTTACGGACCGATTCAGAGTTGAGATAAGGCGCAACTCGAACATTCCTGTAAATAATTGATCGATGACAGTGGGAGACTGATGAAAATTCAAGTTAAGAGTGCTGCAGATCTCAACTCTGAATCGACACGTTAGCCTCTCGAGACTCAAACAGCTTGTCTGTTGTCCTTCCTTCACCTGTCTTCTTTTCCTTGTTTTCCCTGTCTGTCTGTCCTTGCTCCTCTCCTTCTGTCTTCCCATCTATCCTTTGTTCCTTCTCTCCGTTCTGGCACCCAGCACCTGGTGTCCTCCATCTTGGAGGCTGAACAGGTGCTGGTGTTCTCCGCGGGGCAGCTAGTGGAGTGTGACTCTGCAGTCAACCTGCTAGCACAGCAGGACAGCCTCTTCAGTGTCTTAGTGAGGACTCACAAGTAGGCCCTGTCCCAGCCTGCCTTCCAGGCCTCTACAGCCTCCCGGGTTGGTACTGCATGCTGTCTGAGACCACTGTCAGGGGGTTAAAGAGAGATACTACATCTAATCTGTCTGGGGGTTAAAGAGGGGTACTACATCTAATCTGTCTGGGGGTTAAAGAGGGGTACTACATCTAATCTGTCTGGGGGTAAAGAGATACTACATCTAATCTGTCTGGGGGTTAAAGAGAGGGATACTACATCTAATCTGTCTGGGGGTTAAAGACGGTTACTACATCTAATCTGTCTGGGGGTTAAAGAGGGGTACTACATCTAATCTGTCTGGGGGTAAAGAGATACTACATCTAATCTGTCTGGCGGTTAAAGAGAGGGATACTACATCTAATCTGTTTGAGGGTTAAAGACGGTTACTACATCTAATCTGTCTGGGGGTTAAAGAGATACTACATCTAATCTGTCTGGGGTTTAAAGAGGGGTACTACATCTAATCTGTCTGGGGTTTAAGAGATACTACATCTAATCTGTCTGGGGGTTTAAGAGATACTACATCTAATCTGTCTGCTGGTTAAAGAGAGATACTACACCTAATCTGTCTGGGGGTTAAAGAGAGATACTACATCTAATCTGTCTGGGGGTTAAGGAGGGGTACTACATCTAATCTGTCTGGGGGTTAAAGAGAGATACTACATCTAATCTGTCTGGGGGTTAAGGAGGGGTACTACATCTAATCTGTCTGGGGTTTAAGAGATACTACATCTAATCTGTCTGCTGGTTAAAGAGAGATACTACATCTAATCTGTCTGGGGGTTTAAGAGATACTACATCTAATCTGTCTGCTGGTTAAAGAGAGATACTACATCTAATCTGTCTGGGGGTTAAAGAGAGATACTACATCTAATCTGTCTGGGGGTTAAGGAGGGGTACTACATCTAATCTGTCAGGGGGTTAAAGAGAGATACTACATCTAATCTGTCAGGGGGTTAAAGAGAGATACTACATCTAATCTGTCAGGGGGTTAAAGAGGGATACTACATCTAATATGTCTGAGGGTTAAAGAGGGATACTACATCTAATCTGTCTGGGGGTAAAGAGAGATACTACATCTAATCTGTCTGGGGGTAAAGAGAGATACTACATCTAATCTGTCTGGGGGTTAAAGAGATACTACATCTAATCTGTCTGGGGTTAAGGAGAGATACTACATCTAATCTGTCAGGGGGTTAAAGAGGGGTACTACATCTAATATGTCTGAGGGTTAAAGAGGGATGCTGCATCTAATCTGTCTGGGGGTAAAGAGAGATACTACATCTAATCTGTCTGGGGGTAAAGAGAGATACTACATCTAATCTGTCTGGGGGTTGAAGAGAGATACTACATCTAATCTGTCTGGGGGTTTAAGAGATACTACATCTAATCTGTCTGGGGGTAAAGAGAGGGGTACTACATCTAATCTGTCTGCGGGTTAAAGAGAGATACTACATCTAATCTGTCTGGGGGTTTAAGAGAGATACTACATCTAATCTGTCTGGGGGTTTAAGAGATACTACATCTAATCTGTCTGCTGGTTAAAGAGAGATACTACACCTAATCTGTCTGGGGGTTAAAGAGATACTACATCTAATCTGTTTGAGGGTTAAAGACGGTTACTACATCTAATCTGTCTGGGGGTTAAAGAGATACTACATCTAATCTGTCTGGGGTTTAAAGAGGGGTACTACATCTAATCTGTCTGGGGTTTAAGAGATACTACATCTAATCTGTCTGGGGGTTTAAGAGATACTACATCTAATCTGTCTGCTGGTTAAAGAGAGATACTACACCTAATCTGTCTGGGGGTTAAAGAGAGATACTACATCTAATCTGTCTGGGGGTTAAGGAGGGGTACTACATCTAATCTGTCTGGGGGTTAAAGAGAGATACTACATCTAATCTGTCTGGGGGTTAAGGAGGGGTACTACATCTAATCTGTCTGGGGTTTAAGAGATACTACATCTAATCTGTCTGCTGGTTAAAGAGAGATACTACATCTAATCTGTCTGGGGGTTTAAGAGATACTACATCTAATCTGTCTGCTGGTTAAAGAGAGATACTACATCTAATCTGTCTGGGGGTTAAAGAGAGATACTACATCTAATCTGTCTGGGGGTTAAGGAGGGGTACTACATCTAATCTGTCAGGGGGTTAAAGAGAGATACTACATCTAATCTGTCAGGGGGTTAAAGAGAGATACTACATCTAATCTGTCAGGGGGTTAAAGAGGGATACTACATCTAATATGTCTGAGGGTTAAAGAGGGATACTACATCTAATCTGTCTGGGGGTAAAGAGAGATACTACATCTAATCTGTCTGGGGGTAAAGAGAGATACTACATCTAATCTGTCTGGGGGTTAAAGAGATACTACATCTAATCTGTCTGGGGTTAAGGAGAGATACTACATCTAATCTGTCAGGGGGTTAAAGAGGGGTACTACATCTAATATGTCTGAGGGTTAAAGAGGGATGCTGCATCTAATCTGTCTGGGGGTAAAGAGAGATACTACATCTAATCTGTCTGGGGGTAAAGAGAGATACTACATCTAATCTGTCTGGGGGTTGAAGAGAGATACTACATCTAATCTGTCTGGGGGTTTAAGAGATACTACATCTAATCTGTCTGGGGGTAAAGAGAGGGGTACTACATCTAATCTGTCTGCGGGTTAAAGAGAGATACTACATCTAATCTGTCTGGGGGTTTAAGAGAGATACTACATCTAATCTGTCTGGGGGTTTAAGAGATACTACATCTAATCTGTCTGCTGGTTAAAGAGAGATACTACACCTAATCTGTCTGGGGGTTAAAGAGATACTACATCTAGTCTGTCTGCGGGTTTAAGGAGGGGTACTACATCTAATCTGTCAGGGGGTTAAAGAGAGATACTACATCTAATCTGTCTGCTGGTTAAAGAGAGATACTACATCTAATCTGTCTGGGGGTTAAGGAGGGGTACTACATCTAATCTGTCAGGGGGTTAAAGAGAGATACTACATCTAATCTGTCAGGGGGTTAAAGAGAGATACTACATCTAATCTGTCAGGGGGTTAAAGAGGGATACTACATCTAATATGTCTGAGGGTTAAAGAGGGATACTACATCTAATCTGTCTGGGGGTAAAGAGAGATACTACATCTAATCTGTCTGGGGGTTAAGGAGGGGTACTACAGCTAATCTGTCAGGGGGTTAAAGAGGAGTACTACATCTAATCTGTCTGAGGGTTAAAGAGGGATACTACATCTAATCTGTCTGGGGGTAAAGAGAGATACTACATCTAATCTGTCTGGGGGTAAAGAGAGATACTACATCTAATCTGTCTGGGGTTAAAGAGGGGTACTACATCTAATATGTCTGAGGGTTAAAGAGGGATAGTACATCTAATCTGTCTGGGGTTGAAGAGAGATACAACATCTAATCTGTCTGCGGGTTTAAGAGAGATACTACATCTAATCTGTCAGGGGGTTAAAGAGAGATACTACATCTAATCTGTCTGGGGGTTAAAGAGAGATACTACATCTAATCTGTCTGGGGGTTAAAGAGAGATACTACATCTAATCTGTCTGGGGGTTAAAGAGAGATACTACATCTAATCTGTCTGGGGGTTTAAGAGATACTACATCTAATCTGTCTGGGGGTTTAAGATATACTACATCTAATCTGTCTGGGGGTAAAGAGAGGGGTACTACATCTAATCTGTCTGGGGTTAAAGAGATACTACATCTAATCTGTCTGGGGGTAAAGAGAGGGGTACTACATCTAATCTGTCAGGGGGTTAAAGAGATACTACATGCAATCTGTCTGGGGGTAAAGAGAGGGGTACTACATCTAATCTGTCTGGGGGTTTAAGAGATACTACATGTAATCTGTCTGGGGGTAAAGAGAGATACTACATCTAATCTGTCTGGGGGTTAAGGAGGGGTACTACATCTAATCTGTCAGGGGGTTAAAGAGAGATACTACATCTAATCTGTCAGGGGGTTAAAGAGAGATACTACATCTAATCTGTCAGGGGGTTAAAGAGGGATACTACATCTAATATGTCTGAGGGTTAAAGAGGGATACTACATCTAATCTGTCTGGGGGTAAAGAGAGATACTACATCTAATCTGTCTGGGGGTTAAGGAGGGGTACTACAGCTAATCTGTCAGGGGGTTAAAGAGGAGTACTACATCTAATATGTCTGAGGGTTAAAGAGGGATACTACATCTAATCTGTCTGGGGGTAAAGAGAGATACTACATCTAATCTGTCTGGGGGTAAAGAGAGATACTACATCTAATCTGTCTGGGGTTAAAGAGGGGTACTACATCTAATATGTCTGAGGGTTAAAGAGGGATAGTACATCTAATCTGTCTGGGGTTGAAGAGAGATACAACATCTAATCTGTCTGCGGGTTTAAGAGAGATACTACATCTAATCTGTCAGGGGGTTAAAGAGAGATACTACATCTAATCTGTCTGGGGGTTAAAGAGAGATACTACATCTAATCTGTCTGGGGGTTAAAGAGAGATACTACATCTAATCTGTCTGGGGGTTAAAGAGAGATACTACATCTAATCTGTCTGGGGGTTTAAGAGATACTACATCTAATCTGTCTGGGGGTTTAAGATATACTACATCTAATCTGTCTGGGGTAAAGAGAGGGGTACTACATCTAATCTGTCTGGGGTTAAAGAGATACTACATCTAATCTGTCTGGGGGTAAAGAGAGGGGTACTACATCTAATCTGTCAGGGGGTTAAAGAGATACTACATGCAATCTGTCTGGGGGTAAAGAGAGGGGTACTACATCTAATCTGTCTGGGGGTTTAAGAGATACTACATCTAATCTGTCTGGGGGTTAAAGAGATACTACATCTAATCTGTCTGGGGGTTAAAGAGAGATACTATATCGAATCTCTGGGCGTTAAAGAGAGATACTACATCTAATCTGTCAGGGGGTTAAAGAGGGTTACTACATCTAATATGTCTGGGGGTAAAGAGAGGGGTACTACATCTAATCTGTCTGAGGTTAATGAGGGATACTACATCTAGTCTGTCTGGGGGTAAAGAGAGGGGTACTACATCTAATCTGTCAGGGGGTTAAGGAGGGGTACTACATCTAATCTGGCTGGGGTTAAGGAGGGGTACTACATCTAATTTGTCTGGGGGTTAAGGAGGGGTACTACATCTAATCTGTCTGGGGGTTAAGGAGGGGTGCTACATCTAATCTGGCTGGGGTTAAGGAGGGGTACTACATCTAATCTGTCTGGGGGTTCAAGAGGGATACTACATCTCGTCTGTCTGGGGGTTAAAGAGATACTACATCTAATCTGTCTGGGGGTTTAAGAGATACTACATCTAATCTGTCTGGGGGTTAAAGAGGGGTACTACATCTAGTCTGTCTGGGGGTTAAGGAGGGGTACTACATCTAGTCTGTCTGAGGGTTAAAGAGGGGTACTACATCTAATCTGTCTGGGGGTTAAAGAGGGGTACTACATCTAATCTGTCTGCTGGTTAAAGAGGGGTACTACATCTAATCTGTCTGGGGGTTAAAGAGGGGTACTACATGTAATCTGTCTGGGGTTAAGGAGGGGTACTACATCTAATCTGTCTGGGGGTTAAGGAGGGGTACTACATCTAATCTGTCTGGGGTTAAGGAGGGGTACTACATCTAATCTGTCTGGGGTTAAGGAGGGGTACTACATCTAATCTGTCTGGGGGTTAAGGAGGGGTACTACATCTAATCTGTCTGGGGGTTAAGGAGGGGTACTACATCTAATCTGTCTGGGGTTAAAGAGGGGTACTACATCTAATCTGTCTGGGGTTAAAGAGGGGTACTACATCTAATCTGTCTGGGGGTTAAGGAGGGGTACTACATCTAATCTGTCTGGGGGTTAAGGAGGGGTGCTACATCTAATCTGTCTGCGGGTTAAAGAGAGATACTACATCTAATCTGTCTGGGGGTTTAAGAGAGATACTACATCTAATCTGTCTGGGGGTTTAAGAGATACTACATCTAATCTGTCTGCTGGTTAAAGAGAGATACTACACCTAATCTGTCTGGGGGTTAAAGAGATACTACATCTAATCTGTCTGCGGGTTTAAGAGAGATACTACATCTAATCTGTCAGGGGGTTAAAGAGAGATACTACATCTAATCTGTCTGCTGGTTAAAGAGAGATACTACATCTAATCTGTCTGGGGGTTAAGGAGGGGTACTACATCTAATCTGTCAGGGGGTTAAAGAGAGATACTACATCTAATCTGTCAGGGGGTTAAAGAGAGATACTACATCTAATCTGTCAGGGGGTTAAAGAGGGATACTACATCTAATATGTCTGAGGGTTAAAGAGGGATACTACATCTAATCTGTCTGGGGGTAAAGAGAGATACTACATCTAATCTGTCTGGGGGTTAAGGAGGGGTACTACAGCTAATCTGTCAGGGGGTTAAAGAGGAGTACTACATCTAATCTGTCTGAGGGTTAAAGAGGGATACTACATCTAATCTGTCTGGGGGTAAAGAGAGATACTACATCTAATCTGTCTGGGGGTAAAGAGAGATACTACATCTAATCTGTCTGGGGTTAAAGAGGGGTACTACATCTAATATGTCTGAGGGTTAAAGAGGGATAGTACATCTAATCTGTCTGGGGTTGAAGAGAGATACAACATCTAATCTGTCTGCGGGTTTAAGAGAGATACTACATCTAATCTGTCAGGGGGTTAAAGAGAGATACTACATCTAATCTGTCTGGGGGTTAAAGAGAGATACTACATCTAATCTGTCTGGGGGTTAAAGAGAGATACTACATCTAATCTGTCTGGGGGTTAAAGAGAGATACTACATCTAATCTGTCTGGGGGTTTAAGAGATACTACATCTAATCTGTCTGGGGGTTTAAGATATACTACATCTAATCTGTCTGGGGGTAAAGAGAGGGGTACTACATCTAATCTGTCTGGGGTTAAAGAGATACTACATCTAATCTGTCTGGGGGTAAAGAGAGGGGTACTACATCTAATCTGTCAGGGGGTTAAAGAGATACTACATGCAATCTGTCTGGGGGTAAAGAGAGGGGTACTACATCTAATCTGTCTGGGGGTTTAAGAGATACTACATGTAATCTGTCTGGGGGTAAAGAGAGATACTACATCTAATCTGTCTGGGGGTTAAGGAGGGGTACTACATCTAATCTGTCAGGGGGTTAAAGAGAGATACTACATCTAATCTGTCAGGGGGTTAAAGAGAGATACTACATCTAATCTGTCAGGGGGTTAAAGAGGGATACTACATCTAATATGTCTGAGGGTTAAAGAGGGATACTACATCTAATCTGTCTGGGGGTAAAGAGAGATACTACATCTAATCTGTCTGGGGGTTAAGGAGGGGTACTACAGCTAATCTGTCAGGGGGTTAAAGAGGAGTACTACATCTAATATGTCTGAGGGTTAAAGAGGGATACTACATCTAATCTGTCTGGGGGTAAAGAGAGATACTACATCTAATCTGTCTGGGGGTAAAGAGAGATACTACATCTAATCTGTCTGGGGTTAAAGAGGGGTACTACATCTAATATGTCTGAGGGTTAAAGAGGGATAGTACATCTAATCTGTCTGGGGTTGAAGAGAGATACAACATCTAATCTGTCTGCGGGTTTAAGAGAGATACTACATCTAATCTGTCAGGGGGTTAAAGAGAGATACTACATCTAATCTGTCTGGGGGTTTAGAGATATACTACATCTAATCTGTCTGGGGGTTAAAGAGAGGGGTACTACATCTAATCTGTCTGGGGTTAAGAGAGATACTACATCTAATCTGTCTGGGGGTTAAAGAGAGGGGTACTACATCTAATCTGTCAGGGGGTTTAAGAGATACTACATGCTAATCTGTCTGGGGGTAAAGAGAGGGGTACTACATCTAATCTGTCTGGGGGTTTAAGAGATACTACATGTAATCTGTCTGGGGGTAAAGAGAGGGGTACTACATCTAATCTGTCTGGGGGTTAAAGAGATACTACATGCTAATCTGTCTGGGGGTAAAGAGAGGGGTACTACATCTAATCTGTCTGGGGGTTTAAGAGATACTACATCTAATCTGTCTGGGGGTTAAAGAGAGATACTACATCTAATCTGTCTGAGGGTTAAAGAGAGATACTACATCTAATCTGTCTGGGTGTTAAAGAGAGATACTTCATCTAATCTGTCAGGGGGTTAAAGAGGGTTACTACATCTAATATGTCTGGGGGTAAAGAGAGGGGTACTACATCTAATCTGTCTGAGGTTAAGGAGGGATACTACATCTAGTCTGTCTGGGGGTAAAGAGAGGGGTACTACATCTAATCTGTCAGGGGGTTAAGGAGGGGTACTACATCTAATCTGGCTGGGGTTAAGGAGGGGTACTACATCTAATTTGTCTGGGGGTTAAGGAGGGGTACTACATCTAATCTGTCTGGGGGTTAAGGAGGGGTGCTACATCTAATCTGGCTGGGGTTAAGGAGGGGTACTACATCTAATCTGTCTGGGGGTTCAAGAGGGATACTACATCTCGTCTGTCTGGGGGTTAAAGAGATACTACATCTAATCTGTCTGGGGGGGTTAAAGGGGGAGGGGGTACTACATCTAGTCTGTCTGGGGGTTAAGGAGGGGTACTACATCTAATCTGTCTGAGGGTTAAAGAGGGGTACTACATCTAATCTGTCTGGGGGTTAAAGAGGGGTACTACATCTAATCTGTCTGCTGGTTAAAGAGGGGTACTACATCTAATCTGTCTGGGGGTTAAAGAGGGGTACTACATGTAATCTGTCTGGGGTTAAGGAGGGGTACTACATCTAATCTGTCTGGGGGTTAAGGAGGGGTACTACATCTAATCTGTCTGGGGTTAAGGAGGGGTACTACATCTAATCTGTCTGGGGTTAAGGAGGGGTACTACATCTAATCTGTCTGGGGGTTAAGGAGGGGTACTACATCTAATCTGTCTGGGGGTTAAGGAGGGGTACTACATCTAATCTGTCTGGGGGTTAAGGAGGGGTACTACATCTAATCTGTCTGGGGGTTAAGGAGGGGTGCTACATCTAATCTGGCTGGGGTTAAGGAGGGGTACTACATCTAATCTGTCTGGGGGTTCAAGAGGGATACTACATCTCGTCTGTCTGGGGGTTAAAGAGATACTACATCTAATCTGTCTGCTGGTTAAAGAGGGGTACTACATCTAATCTGTCTGGGGGTTAAAGAGGGGTACTACATGTAATCTGTCTGGGGTTAAGGAGGGGTACTACATCTAATCTGTCTGGGGTTAAGGAGGGGTACTACATCTAATCTGTCTGGGGTTAAGGAGGGGTACTACATCTAATCTGTCTGGGGGTTAAGGAGGGGTACTACATCTAATCTGTCTGGGGGTTAAGGAGGGGTACTACATCTAATCTGTCTGGGGTTAAAGAGGGGTACTACATCTAATCTGTCTGGGGTTAAAGAGGGGTACTACATCTAATCTGTCTGGGGGTTAAAGAGGGGTACTACATCTAATCTGTCTGGGGGTTAAAGAGGGGTACTACATCTAATCTGCCTGAGGGTTAAAGAGGGGTACTACATCTAATCTTTCTGGGGGTTAAAGAGGGGTACTACATCTAATCTGTCTGGGGGTTAAGGAGGGGTACTACATCTAATCTGTCTGGGGGTTAAAGAAAGATACTACATCTAATCTGTCTGGGGGTTAAGGAGGCCTACTACAGCTAATCTTAGCAGTTGACTCTTGTGGCTGTGAGATAAGACTAAATGAAAATACATTCAGGTATCTGTTATTTGTTCTCAGCACAGTTTATCTCTCTCTGTCTGGCTACATTACAAATCAAAGCTGCATTGCATCCCTTCCTCTTTTTTTGTGTAATTAAACAATCAATCGAATGTAATGTAATGTAATGTGTGTGTGTGTGTGTGTGCGCGCGCGCGCGTGTGTACATGCGTCTGTGTGTGCGTGCGTCTGTGTGTGCGTGCGTCTGTGTGTGCGTGCGTCTGTGTGTGCGTGCATCTGTGTGTGCGTGCATCTGTGTGTGCGTGCGTCTGTGTGTGTGTTCTTCATGCAGCATCGTGTCCACACCATCCTGGAAGCTGACCTGGTGATCGTGATGAAGCGAGGGAACATCTTAGAGATCGACAAACCAGAGACCCTTCTGGAGAACGAGGACGGCATGTTTGCTTCCTTCGTCAGGGCTGACATGTAGGCTCACACACTGTCAGCCAGCACACCATCAGTCAGTCTATCTATCAATTAATCAGCCTCCTCAGTGTTTCCCACAATGCTTAGGTGGGGCGCAGAGTTCCAGATATTATTACCATTATTGACTGAAGCTCATACTGTAGGTTTTAGACGGGGGAAATGGAGCCAGGCCGGTTGACCACCTCCACTTGGTAATGGTAGGGGAAACACTGCTTCCCAAAGCACCACTGATGGCCTTCTTCTGTTGATTATTGGTAATGTATTAGTTATTGAGTGATTGATTGATTGATTGAATGAGTGACCTATTAACTTGGTCGTGTAAGGATCACAATCGGTCGTATAATATGATTACAATTTTACAAAGCTTTACTTAAATGTTTTACGTTTAAATGATATCTTTTGTTACACTTATTACTAGATGATGTATGTGTATATATATATATATGTATATATTTTACACCATTATTCATAGGTAAGCAATAAGCAGGTATAATGTAGTATTACTACATTGGTACGAACACTGTAGGGTATATCGCTGGAGCATTTTTAGCCCGGTGACCCTTTGTCTGTCTGATTAGATGCGATGCTGACTGAACCATGGGACTGTGGACATTTAGTGGTCACTGACTCCTCTTTGAAAAAGGACAACTTTCACCCAATGGGTGTTCTCTAAAGGACTGAATCTTAATGTGCACGCCTAACTTCAACTTATACAGAACTGGTGTACTGTAAACCATACATTCATGTCAAGATGTATGTGAAAACTTGGAGTTATGCATGTTGGTGTTAAGTTAAGATCCAGACCTAAATGATAAGGGAAGATTCCGCTTTCTTCTGCCTACCATAAGCCAGGCCAGCGTTAGTTTCTACCATACATGGTGCTGGCTGGTGTAATTGGTAAGGAAAGTGGTTTATATTTTCAGTATTAAACCTGGTTTCTGGGGAGCTGTGCCACTGTCCCACTGTAGTACCTGAATATTTATAGTTATTTTGCATATCGAACAATGAGAATTTTATATTGACTTCTTTGTATTGTATTATAGCCTGAATGCCAAACTGATTGTTGTAAGGTACACTTTGAAGAATTTCAGTATCTGTTTTTACCACCATACTGCTGTGTTGTTTTGTTTGTCAGTGTAAAGCGGTTTCTCATCTCAAGAAATTCATTTTTAATTAATTCTTCATTCTTATTCAATCCCAAACTCATGACCCAGAATTCCTGCACTACTTTCCTTACACACGTGTGGGATGTTTTCCCACTCATGTTTTCAACTCAAGACGCCCTCTCTATAATCTATGAATGGGTAGGCGTCTTCTAGCCTGGTTGAACAAGCCTGAACCATTGTTTCGTTTAGCTTGGATTCCAGGCTAGGTGTCTCCCCTCAACCTCCCTACTCTCCATTGTATACATTATAAGTGAGTAGCAGCTAAGTATATTTAATGTAGCTTCTGCTGTGGCGGGGGTCCATGTAAAGGCCAAAGGTCAACAACATGGCCCCTATAGTGTGGCTGCTATCCTTCACCAGAGTTGTCTTTTTATGGGCAAGCAGCACTTTGGAGTCAGTCAGTCTGTCAGAAAGTGTGGAGACACAACACTCACCCCTCTCTAGAACGATGACATCATAAGAGCAGAATACCTATAGATATAGAGCACTGTTAAACAGTTGAAGTCAGAAGTTTACATACACCTTAGCCAAATACATTTAAACTCAGTTTTCACAATTCCTGACATTTAATCCTAGTAAAAATTCCCTGTTTTAGGTCAGTTAGGATCACCACTTTATTTTAAGAATGTGAAATGTCAGAATAATAGTAGAGAGAATTATTTATTTCAGCTTTTATTTCTTTCATCACATTCCTAGTGGGTCAGAAGTTTACATACACTCAATTAGTATTTGGTAGCATTGCCTTTAAATTGTTTAACTTGGGTCAAACGTTTCAGATAGCCTTCCACAAGCTTCCCACAATAAGTTGGGTGAATTTTGGCCCATTCCTCCTGACAGAGCTGGTGTAACTGAGTCAGGTTTGTACGCCTCCTTGCTCGCACACGCTTTTTCAGTTCTGCCCACAAATGTTCTATGGGATTGAGGTCAGGGCTTTGTGATGGCCACTCCAATACCTTGACTTTGTTGTCCTTAAGCCATTTTGACAGAACTTTGGAAGTATGCTTGGGGTCATTGTCCATTTGGAAGACCCATTTGCGACCAAGCTTTAACTTCCTGACTGATGTCTTGAGATGTTGCTTCAATATATCCACATCATTTTCCATCCTCATGATGCCATCTATTTTGTGACGTGCACCAGTCCCTTCTGCAGCAAAGCACCCCACAACATGATGTTGCCACCCCCGTGCTTCACAGTTGGGATGGTGTTCTTCGGGTTGCAAGCCTCCCCCTTTTTCCTCCAAACATAACGATGGTCATTATGGCCAAACAGTTCTATTTTTGTTTCATCAGACCAGAGGACATTTCTCCAAAAAGTACAATCTTTGTCCCCATGTACAGTTGCAAACCGTTGTCTGGCTTTTTTATGGCTGTTTGGAGCAGTGGCCTTTTCTTTTCTGAGCGGCCTTTCAGGTTATGTCGATACAGGACTCGTTTTACTGTGGATATAGATACTTTTGTACCTGTTTCCTCCAGCATCTTCACAAGGTCCTTTGCTGTTGTTCTGGGATTGATTTGCACTTTTCGCACCAAATTACGTTCATCTCTAGGAGACCGAATACGTCTCCTTCCTGAGCGGTATGACGGCAGCGTGGTCCCATGGTGTTTATACTTGCATACTATTGTTTGTACAGATGAACGTGGTACCTTCAGGCATTTGGAAATTGCTCCCAAGGATGAACCAGACTTGTGTAGGTCTACAATTATTTTTCTGAGGTCTTGGCTGATTTCTTTTGATTTTCCCATGATGTCAAGCAAAGAGGCACTGAGTTTGAAGGTAGGCCTTGAAATACTTCCACAGGTACACCTCCAATTGATTCAAATGATGTCAATTAGCCTTTCAGAAGCTTCTAAAGCCATGACATAATTTTCTGGAATTTTCCAAGTTGTTTAAAGGCACAGTCAACTTAGTGTATGTAAACTTCTGACCCACTGGAAATGTGATACAGTGAATTGTAAGTGAAATAATCTGTCTGTAAACAATTGTTGAAAAAATTACTTTTATCATGCATGAAGTAGATGTCCTAACCGACTTACCAAAACTATAGTTTGTTAACAAGAAATGTGTGGAGTGGTTGAAAAACGAGTTTTAATGACTCCAACCTAAGTGTATGTAAACTTCTGACTTCAACTGTATAGTCTAGGAGAATGACATTGGAGATGAGTGGTAAGCTATTGTCCCTGTGATGAATTTGAAGGCAAGGCTGTGGTGTGTAAGGCTATCTGACTGTCTGTTAATCCTACACTTCTAAAAAAACGGTTCCAGAAGGGTTCTTTGGCTGTTCCCATAGGAGAACCCTTTTGGTTCCAGGTAGAACCCTTTTGGATTTCATGTAGAAGCCTCTGTGGAAAGGGTTCTACATGGAACCCAAAACTGTTCTACCTGGAACCAAATAGGTTCTACCTGGAACCAAAAATGGTTCTTGAAAGGGTTCTTCGGGGGCCGATTTTGTCTTGAGCGGATGGTCGGGGGGCCGGAACATAATTACTAATAATTTGTAGACTGCAAATTGACCGCTAGAAGCCCAAACATATAATGTTTAACTAAAACATAATAATTTTCAACCTTGCTTACATTTGTATACGATCACATTATGTCTCTATTACGGTATGTGTAATAGAGGGGAGTAGATGGGAATAGATTTCTTAAATTAAAATCACTTGGAGCTGATTTCCTGTTGGAGCTGATTTCCTGGGGGGGGGGGAATCCTGTTCTATGGGGACAGCCGAAAAAAACTTTTTAGGTTCTAGATATAAACACACAGCAGCGTTGCAGTTCTTGATACACTCAAACTGGTGCGCCTGGCACCTACTATCATACCCCGTTCAAAGGCACTTAAATATTCTGTCTTGTCCATTCACCCTCTGAATGGCACACACACACACACACAATCCATGTCAATTGTCTCAAGGCTTACAAATCCTTATTTTACCGGGTCTCCTCCCCTTCATCTACACTGATTGACGTGGATTTAACAAGTGACATAAATAAGCAATTATAGCTTTCACCTGGATTCACCTGGTCAGTCTATGTCATGGAAAGAGCAGGTGTTCTTAATGTTTTGTACACTCTACTTATAGATCTATAGTAATTCAGACTGCAGATATCCTTGATCCATATCACAGAGATTATATCATCTTCTCTGCTTTTACTATTTATATTTTCAATGTGCACAGATATATATGTTCAAATATTATCAATAATAATCAATATAATTCCGAGACTGCAGGTTGTCTTTTTCCATTTTATTGTGGGCTTGTGTCTGTCTTATATGTACATTGTGTATAATTAACAGATGTTTTAAATATAGACACATTTGATCGTTACACTGTGTGCCTACCTTTTTTACACTTCAACTGATAATAAAAATGTGCTTTGAGTTGAAAGTGCTTTTTGAGTTTAAAACGCTCACACACACACACACACACACACACACACACACACACTACACCTCCTCGCTTACTAAATGGCGCCATCTCTTGGTCATCAATGGGAAGCGGACCTATCCTAATAATTAATCCCTATAATAATGTAATAACACAGCAATAATTAGCTAACTGTTGGAAAACAAGTCATTTTTCTATCACACTTGCCTGGTTTAAAAATAAAACATCAATGATATTTTAATTTGGACCCAGTAATGGGATGGTTTTAACCATTACCTCAAATACCGGTGTTGATGAATTAACTAAACATAATTTCCAACGGGTACACATATATTGTTTTGCTTTTAAATCAATAAAACAAAAACACAATACAGAAGTAATTACTGGGGTTTCCTCTTTGTTGAACAAAGCCAGCAGTGCGTTGCATCCCGCCCATAGAGTGGAGCAGCTACGTCAAGAGAATTTGGGATGCGCCCTGGGTCTGTGACTGCCTGGAAACTCACCCGTCAGTACAACTTTTTGGAAGTGGCGCTGGAGCTCCTCGAACAGCTACCAACCTTTATGTGATAGAAGTTAATTGAAATCAAGTCGATGAAAAACTTAGTAAAATAATCCGAATTTATACAACTTTAAATCATGTTTTACGCAAGCTGACAGGAGAATTACGCACGACTAAAAAAACACTTCGGTTTACTGAAACCATCCGACTCTTTTCCTCTATTGCAAATGCAGTAAGGATGTTGGCGAGAAAAAGCATCATCCCGGAGGAGTTCTCCCTACCTGGGCTTGCTTCGAGGATCCACCGCAAACCAGTGTTCAGGGACCGGGTGAACAAAGCCCGCTTCATCGCCAAGAGCGGATCCTGCAACTTGGCGCACAAGAACATCCGAGAACAGGGAAGATTCTTGCAAGACGTCTTCACCACTCTGGTGGACCTGAAATGGCGCTTCACCCTGGTCATCTTCACCATGACTTTTCTGTGCAGTTGGCTCCTCTTCGCCATGTGCTGGTGGCTCGTGGCCTTTGCCCATGGAGACCTTGTACCCAACCGCACGTCTGGCATTGAGCAGTGCGTCACCAACGTCAAGTGAGTAGTATAGTATAGGCTCTATACATATTTTGAACTGTTGATGTTTGGAGATTTAACTTGTATATATTTCTGTATTTCTGCATTTTGTGTGTAAACTTGTGTATTTTAAGGGCGGTTATAAATGATATGGATTTATTGGGGACTTTTAGTGAAATGATTACATATACTCAGTTCTATAATAACTTTGCTATTTTTTGTGATTACACTGTTACAGTTATATGATAGAGCTCCTTGCCATAGAAAAAAGGATTTCCCTTCAAATTATAAGGAACTTAAAGGGATACTTTGGGATTTTGGCAATGAAGCCCTTTATCTACTTCCCCAGAGTCAGATGAACTCATGGAAACCATGTTTATGTCTCTGCATCCAGTATGAAAGAAGTTGGAGGTACTGTAGTTTCGTGAGCAAATGCTAACTATCATTAGTGCAATGACTGGAAGTCTGTGGTATTATTGTTTTATTCCTATGTTTGTAAACAAAGTCAATGTAAACAAACACTATAAAGCCTCAAAACGTGGAAGTAAAGTATGTAGCCTTACATGAGCGTTGGCATGTGTGAGCAGGAAGTGTGAGGCAGCTTGATGTACAAGTACAGGATGCTAGTCTATCACAAGGCCTTACCCCCAATCTCCCTAATGCTGAGTTCTAAGCAGAGACACATCAGGTCCCATTTTTACAGTATTTGGTATCGAGCTCCCAACCTTCCAATCTCAGGGTGGACACTCTAACCACAAGGTCACTGAGACACGGTTTAAACTACAATTTTGATATCATGGATGGCCAGTCCTTGCCTCCATAGCTCTGTCTATGAATTTGAGAGTGGTTATATTTCTGAGGCCCCATACCTCAGCTTTTTACCCAAACAGGGGAGTGTAGCATGCTTTGTTATTGTTTCAACTGCTGATTGGCCATTTACATACATATTGCTCTCATTATTTAGTCCTCTGAGATCAGTCGTTGTAGGGGGACGCAGATGAGGACAGGAAGCCATAGGAAACCACACTGCCTGTCCAGTAGCTTCCTGCTCCTCTGACCCCTGTGACCTCTCTACCCTCACCACAGATGTAAGATCAGGTCTCTATCCTCACCGCAGATGTAGGATCAGGTCTCTAAACTGCTATTACAGATGTAGGATCAGGTCTCTACACCGCTATTACAGATGTAGGATCAGGTCTCTAAACTGCTATTACAGATGTAGGATCAGGTCTCTACACCGCTATTACAGATGTAAGATCAGGTCTCTAAACTGCTATTACAGATGTAGGATCAGGTCTCTACACCGCTATTACAGATGTAGGATCAGGTCTCTACACCGCTATTACAGATGTAGGATCAGGTCTCTACCCTCACCACAGATGTAGGATCAGGTCTCTACACCGCTATTACAGATGTAGGATCAGGTCTCTACACCGCTATTACAGATGTAGGATCAGGTCTCTACACCGCTATTACAGATGTAGGATCAGGTCTCTACCCTCACCACAGATGTAGGATCAGGTCTCTACATTGCTATTACAGATGTAGGATCAGGTCTCTAAACCGCTATTACAGATGTAGGATCAGGTCTCTACACCGCTATTACAGATGTAAGATCAGGTCTCTAAACTGCTATTACAGATGTAGGATCAGGTCTCTACACCGCTATTACAGATGTAGGATCAAGTCTCTACACCGCTATTACAGATGTAGGATCAGGTCTCTACCCTCACCACAGATGTAGGATCAGGTCTCTACACCGCTATTACAGATGTAGGATCAGGTCTCTACACCGCTATTACAGATGTAGGATCAGGTCTCTACACCGCTATTACAGATGTAGGATCAGGTCTCTACCCTCACCACAGATGTAGGATCAGGTCTCTACATTGCTATTACAGATGTGGGATCAGGTCTCTACACCGCTATTACAGATGTAGGATCAGGTCTCTACACCGCTATTACAGATGTAGGATCAGGTCTCTACACCGCTATTACAGATGTAGGATCAGGTCTCTACATCGCTATTACAGATGTAGGATCAGATGTCTACAACAAACATCTGACCCTTGACCAATATTTACGTCCAACGTCTCCCTCCTCTTTAACTCTCATGTCCTCTGACCCCTGACCTTTGACCCTCTCTCTCTCTGCCCTGCAGGTCATTCACCTCAGCCTTCCTGTTCTCCATCGAGGTCCAGGTGACCATCGGCTTTGGCCACCGTATGATCACAGAGCAGTGCCCCACGGCCATCGCCGTCCTCATCTTCCAGAACATCGCTGGCCTCATCATCAACGCCATTATGCTGGGGTGCATCTTCATGAAGACAGCCCAGTCGCACCGCCGCGCCGAGACGCTCATCTTCAGGTAGGATGGTAGCCTACAGGTCAGATTAGGTTGGAGAGGTGGGCCAGCAACAGTGTAGGCTGAAGGTGCCCCTAGATGCTGATCTTGGGTCAGTTTAGCATTTACCCCACTAATGGTAAAGGTTAGGATTGGGGGAGCAGAAGCTGATCCTAGATCTGTACCTAGGGAAAACTTCACCCTGGAGAGGTAGAGGATAAAGAGAGGCGGGCCAGCATCTGAAGGGTTGCCGCTTCGAATCCGAAGGCCCAACTGGAAAAATCTGGTGCATGGTAGGGCTGCACAATTAATCGAATTCACATCGAAATCGCAATATCCATATCGCAAGAGAGCCGTATTTCATGCAATATATGAGATGCCACTAAACCGTGTGTAAAGTCCGTTTTTATAGTTTACTTTGTTTGTAGTCTCTCCCTCTCCTCTTGTGGCTGTTTCCCACACACACTTAGCCCCACCCCTTGTCAATCACGCAGAGCAGTTCCTCCTCCACGCTGTTTGATTCTCTATAAGGTTGCATGCTAGATTAGATTGTTAGATTATTTGCTCATATCATGCAGCCCTAGTATATCCATATCATACAGCCCTAGTATATCCATATCATGCAGCCCTAGTATATCCATATCATGCAGCCCTAGTATATCCATATCATACAGCCCTAGTATATCCATATCATACAGCCCTAGTATATCCATATCATACAGCCCTAGTATATCCATATCATACAGCCCTAGTATATCCATATCATGCAGCCCTAGTATATCCATATCATACAGCCCTAGTATATCCATATCAAACAGCCATAGTATATCCATATCATGCAGCCATAGTATATCCATATCATGCAGCCCTAGTATATCCATATCATACAGCCCTAGTATATCCATATCATGCAGCCCTAGTATATCCATATCATGCAGCCCTAGTATATCCATATCATGCAGCCCTAGTATATCCATATCATGCAGCCCTAGTATATCCATATCATGCAGCCCTAGTATATCCATATCATACAGCCCTAGTATATCCATATCATACAGCCCTAGTATATCCATATCATACAGCCCTAGTATATCCATATCATACAGCCCTAGTATATCCATATCATACAGCCCTAGTATATCCATATCAAACAGCCCTAGTATATCCATATCATGCAGCCATAGTATATCCATATCATGCAGCCCTAGTATATCCATATCATACAGCCCTAGTATATCCATATCATACAGCCCTAGTATATCCATATCATGCAGCCCTAGTATATCCATATCATGCAGCCATAGTATATCCATATCATACAGCCCTAGTATATCCATATCATACAGCCCTAGTATATCCATATCATACAGCCCTAGTATATCCATATCATGCAGCCCTAGTATATCCATATCATGCAGCCCTAGTATATCCATATCATGCAGCCCTAGTATATCCATATCATACAGCCCTAGTATATCCATATCATACAGCCCCAGTATATCCATATCATACAGCCCTAGTATATCCATATCATGCAGCCCTAGTATATCCATATCATGCAGCCATAGTATATCCATATCAAACAGCCCTAGTATAGCCATATTATACAGCCCTAGTATAGCCATATTATACAGCCCTACTATATCCATATCATGCAGCCATAGAATAGCCATATCATACATATCATACAACCCTAGTATATCCATATCATACAGCCCTAGTATATCCATATCATGCAGCCCTAGTATATCCATATCATGCAGCCCTAGTATATCCATATCATACAGCCCTAGTATATCCATATCATACAGCCCTAGTATATCCATATCATGCAGCCCTAGTATATCCATATCATGCAGCCCTAGTATATCCATATCATGCAGCCATAGTATATCCATATCAAACAGCCCTAGTATATCCATATCATGCAGCCATAGTATAGCCATATCAAACAGCCCTAGTATATCCATATCATGCAGCCATAGTATAGCCATATCATACAGCCAGTGTATATCCATATCATACAGCCCTAGTATATCCATATCATGCAGCCATAGTATATCCATATCATGCAGCCCTAGTATATCCATATCATACAGCCCTAGTATATCCATATCATACAGCCCTAGTATATCCATATCATGCAGCCATAGTAAATCCATATCAAACAGACCTAGTATATCCATATCATACAGCCCTAGTATATCCATATCATACAGCCATAGTATAGCCATATCATACAGCCCTAGTATATCCATATCATGCAGCCCTAGTATATCCATATCATGCAGCCATGGTATATCCATATCATACAGCCCTAGTATATCCATATCATTCCACCCTAGTATATCCATATCATGCAGCCCTAGTATATCCATATCATTATCCTAGATACTGAAAAAGAGTTGTAAAGTTTGTGTCTCTATGCCCCAGATCCAGAGAGCGGATTTTGAATGGTCAAAGTTTGAGGGTTTTGTACACATGCCATCTCCTGCTGTTGTGCCCTTGAGCAAGCCCTCAAATCTGATCCAGGGGGTACACTCTGGCTGATAAATCTGTAAAGAAAATGTGATCGGTAAAGAAAATGGAAAATAAAGTTATATTTTCTTGTCATATCTTATTTTCAGCCGCAACGCTGTCATCGCCGTGCGCAACAATCGCCTCTGCTTCATGACCCGTGTGGGCGACCTCCGCAAGTCCATGATCATTGGCGCTGCTGTCCGCCTCCAAGTGGTACGCAAGACCACCACCCCCGAAGGAGAGGTCATCCCTATCCACCAGATCGACGTGCAGACGGAGAGCGCCGCGGCGAGTAACTCCATCTTCCTCTTGGCGCCACTCATTATCTGCCATACCATCAATAAGGAGAGTCCGCTGTACGACCTGTCGGCCATGGAGCTGCAGTGCAGCGACCTGGAGGTGATTGTGATCTTGGAGGGCGTGGTGGAGACCACGGGCATCACCACCCAGGCCCGGACCTCCTACGTCACCGAGGAGATCCAGTGGGGTCACCGCTTCGTGCCCATCGTGACCGAGGAGGATGGGGTGTACTCGGTGGACTACTCCAAGTTCGGGAACACGGTCAAGGTGGCGACGCCGAGGTGTTCGGCCCGCGAGCTGGACGAGAAGCCCTCCATACTCATCCAGACGCTGCAGAAGAGCGAGCTGAGCCACCAGAACTCACTGAGGAAGAGGAACTCAATGAGGCGGAACAACTCCATGAGGAACGGCGGCGGGAGCTCCGGCACCATGCGGAGGAATAACTCGGCCCTCACCGTGCCCAAAGTGCAGTTCCTCACCCCTGAGGCGGTGGGCCAGAACCTGGCCGTCACATGACACGAGGCCTGGCTCCCATTGGCTGTCCTGCTCTTCCTGGGTGGGACCTCCCATGTTTATCCTCTGGCTCAGTTAGAGCTGACTCTGGTCCTGTTCCCCACACTCTGCCACATATACAGTAGTCAATGCTATACCTGACACACACAATGCCCTGTTATAATTACTATTGTGAGGATGGATTTAACCTGTTTTAGTTACTGATTAGTGTCTCATTTTCAGTCTGGTTCTTTCCAAGTGCCTTTGCCTTTGTCTGGTTCTAAGCTGTAATAGGCATCCACAAGTTGTACTTTATGATGTAAATGCCTTTACACATGTAATAACTCTTTATATTGCTTTGTACTGAATTCTGTACTCATCACTAAATCCATGTGATTATTTAATTTGCTCTTTAAGCTTACCGTGACCAAAGAACATATTATTACAGATGATAATGACCAACTCTTGCCTAATAGTAGAAGAAAAGTATGTTTTGATATCAGCTGCAACATGTATTACACACCAACCTTGTGCCTCATTCTTATCAAAACCTTTAATAAAGCATTTGCGTCAGTACTGTATGAACATTGTACTGTTTCTGGAAACTGTCACAGTAAATAGAGCCCCTATAAAACTGATTGTTTTGGCTTCGATTGGAACATTTTCCCCTCAAATTGCATCTAAATTATTCGACAAATGTGTATTTTCACTGTGATGATTCAATAGCACTTAGAAATCAAAGTGTGGGAAATCTGTATACATGTATTCTGTTCACAAGCAATTGGCCTCTTGATGAAATATAAAAAAAGTGACAATCAAGTTATCAAAGAATAATTTGTTTCACAGGTTAAATATTTTAAAAAAGATACGTGTAGCTGTTTTTTTGGTTGCGTCATCGCATTATCAATCGAGCGGTCGTCAATTGTTACCACAGCCATAAAGTCATAAACCCTGCCTTTCTACAATTTCGCTTCTTAAATGCTGATTTTATAACTAACCTTATGCCTTGCCTTAAATTAGGTTCATTAAATTAAGCTCATTTTTGCTTTAAGGAATTTTTACGATATAGCCAATTTTGACTTTGTGACTGTGGTAACTAGTGGAAACACAATCGGTCGAGCACGTACAACAAAGTTGTGACTTGTTGCAGACAGGTTTAGAAACTGATGTACAGAACTCCATGCTTGTTGTGGGTGGAGACAAAGATGTTGGAGCAGAAATAATTAGGGAGTAGGATATCTCGCTTTCTTTACTGTCTATGGGGGACATTCTACAACAACACTTGACTTTGCAGTGATTGGAGTGATGCATGCTAAATATGCAATGTTTGGTATACATATAAAACCTGCAATATATCATAATTTAAAACGTGAATTGAGAAGCCCCATCCGATTCCAGGTGAGTATTGCGCAAAAATATATAAAAAATGCTTTATTCAGTTTCGTAACATCAGCTAGCTAGTGTTAGCTAGCCAGACAGCGACTAGAAGAGTGCACGCCAAAATGAAGTAGGCCGAAGCCTAGAGAAAAATCTGGAAACCCGACATTGAATTCTGGGTCTGGCAGAAATGTAAGACGTAGAGGTAACTTTTCTGATTCAAACACTAATTTCTGGTTTCCAGGCAAGCCCTAAGGCAATAAAGGCTACACCTGAGGGCTGCAAGAATAATGTGTAACGTGTTCAACGGAATTACTTTATTTTAAAGATGCACTATGTAAGCTGAACAAAAATATAAATGCAACATGCAACAATATCAAAGATTTTACTGAGTTACAGTTCATCTAAGGAAATCAGTCAATGAAAATAAATTCATTCGGCCCTATTCTATGGATTTCATATGACTGGGAATACAGATATGCATCTGTTGGGATGTAGGGATGTGGATCAGTCAGTATCTGGTGTGACCACTATTTGCTCATGCAGCGCAACACATCTCCTTCGCATAGAGTTGATCAGGCTGTTGATTGTGGTCTGTGGAATGTTGTCCCGCCGTGTGAAGTTGCTTGATATTGACGGGAACTGTAATCGATGTGTGCGCTGTCGTACACATCGACCCAGAGCATTCCAAACATGCTCAATGGGTGACATGTCTGGTGAGTATGCAGGCCATGGAAGAACTGGGACATTTTCAGCTTCCAGGAATTGTGTACAGATCCTTGCGACATGGGGCCGTGCATTATCAGGCTGAAACTTGAGGTGATGGCGGCGGATAAATGGTACGGCAATGGGCCGCAGGATCTCATCACGGTGTCTCTGTGTATTTAAATTGCCATCAATAAAATGCAGTTTCTCGACCGTGTAAATTGGGGCCATGTCTTTGCAGATGTAAGTTGTAACGGCACCTGTTATCTCCTTCCATCTTCGTGATTCTTTGCCATATGGTGTGGCGCGGACAAAAGCCACTTGCAACGTCTGAGTCGGGGGTTTGTTTTGAGCACTCGACTGTACTTTTTGGGGTCTGATCCGTAGACTCTCTCCGTACTGTTTCACATGACTGTTGCGTAGGTGGTAAAATAGGTTAGTGGTGTTTGAGCCTGTTGTTGGGACCGGCCTGCGGCATATTTTGCAGAGGACGGTTTTCTGGTCCGTGTCAGACTTTTCATACCCAAACCACATCCATGTGACAGAAGTAGCCCCTCTTTTAGGTACGAGCTCCTTGTCTCCGTGCTCTGGGTCACGTTCACTCTCCTCCATGTTTGTTTGTGTTGCAAATTTCGCAAAGCGTTGTCCAATTGACAAAATATTGGCGTAAAGAGTGATTTGCGACACAACGAAATAAACGATAGAGCATAACATGAAACGATAGACGTTTTTCTATCGTCACACAATATATATATCGTCATATCGCCCAGCCCTATTTGCAACTACAGTTGAAGTGTTTTCTATTTACCTTTTTAGATTTTATACATTAATATTTTATATTTTGTTACATGCTTAATTGAACATTTGCACAAAGGTTCTAAACAAAAGGAGAAATAATCAAATATGAGTCAGTACATTTTATTTGTTGAGTATAATTTAAAATGTAATAAGAAATAGGCCTTTACATGTGGTCATTTTATATAAACTATTTATTAACTGAATTTACAGAAAATGTGCTATATCGGGATATGTATCGTTATCTGGATATGAAATTACCTATATCGGGATATGAGATTTTGGCCAACTTTACATGTTGCGTTCATATTTTTGTTCAGTATAGAAATTGCTCTGCCATTTCCTGGTTGCCAAAATTCTACTAGTTTGCCTAATTTCAGTTTATGTGACAAAACAAGCAAGTATAGTGTAGAAAATCATTTTACCATCTAAACCGCTGTGAAATATATTTTCCATAACCCAAAATATTGTATTTTCAGCTGTTTGAAGCTGCTGTACAAAACAAAGTAAAAGACGGCAAACGAAACGTAGGCACGCGTAGCATAGAAATAGTGCACATAGAACAGATCTACCCCTTCTTAGACTTGCTTTCAATGATATATCTATAACTCACATTTCTATCTGAATTTGGTTGGGTCACCCAAAAAGTTACATATTGCAGCTTTAATGCATTTATCTTTATTAACTAACATGTTTTCTTACCTATGCTGCTAAATAGCTAGCTAGCTAGGTTTGTATGCCAATTTGAGGTTTAAGTTAGCCTAGCTAGCTAACTAGTAAAGATGGGACCCTGAAGACTATTCCCAAGTTATCTCAACAAAATAATAGGCAGAGAAAACCCTTGGTAGCTATTAGTACTACACTTTACATGGTTCTTAATGAATTATCTTCATATACAACAGTGTCCTTGTGTCTTTACCACCAAATGCCAACTGTATTAGACTGTAGTTATTTCTCTCAACCAGCTCACAGTCTCACTGTCAGAATTAGACGTCCATGTTTCTACAACGTCACATTTCTAAGTTGTTCCAAACGTCACATTTCAAAGTGTTTAAGGTTAAGTTTAGGCATTAACTCCAAATTCTTAAGCTTAGACATGAACTCTGAATGGTTAAAGTTTGGAATAGGCTTAAAACAAAAATATAAAAAAAACAATTTACAACCTTTGGAATCAGAGAAAGATGCTTAAGCCCCTCTGCCATCCCCGCCCACAACGCCCTAGCAACGCCCTAGCAAAACTAAAACCCACGTGAAGGTAACAGTGCTCACTGTTGCCCCTAGTGGCCAGGTACCACGTCATCTCCCGACAACAGACATGGATGGACGGTTGAACTGGCAGATTTTACAACAGTGGGCCTACTGCCTAATGAACATTCAAGGCAAATGCCTCCATCTGGTGGTGCAAAGTGAAACATCTCCCTGGTCCATACAGTTCCCCGGTCCAGATATTGGTAAGTGTAGTAAGACTGTGTAGAAATGTAAAATATTCCAATGGAATAATAGCACCAATCTCTGACTGCAAATATTCAAAAGTTGGAATATTGCCATCGTACTGTTGCCATCGTACTGATATCTGATATTGCCATCGTACAATTCTCTACGACTGTTCTAAACATGTCCACACCTTGTTAGGATCCGTCCGGACGGGAAACTGCCTGCAGATCAGATCAGTGCAATCCAACATTTACATAACAATTGGTTAGTTCTATCCGCAATCCTTGGGACGTCCCTACCTTAAACGTCTAACCCTAACATTAACCCCATTCGCTTACCGTAACCCGTTTAAATTTCAACTTTAATGGGGCAGGGACGTTCTAAGGATCTGAAAAGCACGACCCCATGAGAATGGTTTGTTTCACATCCCATCATGCCTTGCGGTGTGATATAGCTACATTTTTATTTTTAAAATACAAACTATGCACACCTCGGTTTATCGAAACGTTTTGAACACATTTCAATCATAATATATTACTATAGCACACAAATTAGCACCACAATGTACCGTGACGTTATTATGAACCGTCTCCGTGAATTGTATCTTCTGTGGTAGCTACCTTGCCTTTTTCAAGTTTTGAATCAGCTTTGCGCAGTGGCAGTATCGTAGCCTATGAGGTCTATCCGAGGCGCGATTATTGCTAGTTGAAAACTTTACCCAATACCCCGCCGTGACGACTTGAAATATAGTCGGCATTGGCAATTTTTGACGGTCTCTAAGGAGACTGATTTGCCTGTTCAAATTAAGGAAGTTATGCAGTAGCGGTCATCTCTCGAGTTTATTGAATGTGCCGTCATTTGCAGATGTACTAATAAGTGTGTATTTGTAATATGAGATTTGTGTTATCTTTGCACCATGAAAATACGAATTGAACGTTTGAATTACATGCAGCGTCTAGGTCTAGCTTCCCAGTTATGCTACATACATCAGAGTGATTTGTATCTAGTGGGCGTGCGAGTTTGTAGACAGTTTGTCCATTATCGAACTCTGTCTCCGACTTTGGAACTAGTTCAAACTGGTCTGGTTTCCCATTGATCATATTGTCTGTTTTTATTCCCGCTGTTTACCGGCAGTTGGTTTTATGTTTATACTACTGAGTGAAAGCAGGAAAAAGAAAAGTACCCAATTGTCATACTTGAGTATAAGTAAAGATACCCCAATAGAAAAAGACTCAAGTAAAATGAAAGTCGCCCACTAAAATACAACTTCAGTAAAAGTATTTGGTTTTAAAAAAAATAATGTAATTTGCTAAAATATACTTTATCAAAAGTACAACTACAAATCATTTCAAATTACTTACATTAAGCAAACCAGATAGCGCCATTTTTTTTATTTACGGAAAGCCAGGTGCACAGTCCCAACGCTCAGACATATTTTACAAATGAAGCATGTGTGTTTAGGGAGTCCGCAGGGATTTTCTCTTGATAAGCACGTGAATTTGACCATTTTCCTGTCCTGCTAATGTAGCGTGGTTCGTTCTGCGTTGTGTACTTTTATTTAGGACACTGCCACAACTGGAATTCTGATGGTTGAATCATTTTTATTCGACCTGCACACGAAGAGACAACACACAATATGTTAGCCCTCGGTGCAGTCACAGCTCTCGGGCACCTTGCTAGTTGAAGGTCCGGCAAAAGAGAACAATAGAAGGGTACGTAAGTACGGATAACCCGCGATGGACCAAACCAAAATATACAAACTTTTACAATTAGGTGTATTTACAATATAGATATCAAAAAATGTTTGTACACCGAAAAATAACATTAACTATGCTGCTGTAATTAAATAAAGAAACACATTGAATTATTATTATTGTTATTAACTTATTAACATCCCCTCTTGACCTGGTCTACTTGAACTGTCCTTGTGTGTAACTTGGTGCATAATCTAGGGGAACAACATCACTCTACTACATTAAGCGTTCAAAATGTAAGTACTTTTGGGTGTCAAGGAATATATATGGAGTAAAAAGTAAAATATTTTCTTATGGAATGTAGTAAAGTAAAAGTAGCCAAAAATATAAATAGTAAAGTACAGACCCCCCAAAACTACTTAAGTAGTACTTGAAAGTTTTTTGAATGTATTCTACAGTGGTAGATTAAAACACTGTAGAATAATGAACCAGATATTTCACCGGATGTATAAAATGTAATGTGAAGCGTTTGGCGTTTCCACTCACCATCAAATATGGTGATGTGAGGAAGCCCAGTGCCCTGCAGTGGGTGTAGATGGATTTTTGCCGAAATTCTGCACATTTACTAATCAATGAAGCTAGTGATGGGGAAACGAAGCTTCCTGAAGCATTGAGCATTTCCATACAATTGTGTCGAAAATAGGTTAATTACACGAGGTCAACAGTGTACACTAGTGGCACCTGCTGGTCAAAATAAGCCTTTTCCTATTCTACCGAAACGAATACCAAACCAATCAGGTGGTTACTAGACAAAACACATATTTGGAGGTCATTGATAACGTGTTTCCGATAAAGCGATACAATATCGGCACACTGCTTAACGATTTCGATGCATGACTCCGAGCTCCCGGTATCAGAAGTATCATCTTATCGCCATACATTTTTATGTGTCCAAAACTATAAATCAGTAAAGTAGTAGACTTTTACCCTTTGCAAACGTTTCTAAAAATGGTGTTGTTTATGAGGGCAAGGGGGAACTGAGTTATTGCACACGCGCACTGCACAGTTGTCGTTCCATCTAGAAGTAGTAAATGTTTTACCGTAAGTACTACTGTTTGGTTGGCTAGCGCAATTAAATTGTCTATGATGAGTACATTTACATTATTTTGTGCAATATTGAAACCTGGGGTTCTATGATTGAGGAGATAGACATTGGACATGCTTCTACCATTTTGCACCTTAGGTATTGTCGTGTCGATAATATTGATAGCCATCATAGTTTTTTACGCATTGACCTCGATCATTACGGTACAATTCTATTTTGGCGTTCTTTCTGATTTCGTAGCTACAATGAAATATCATAATACGCCACTTTTTCTGTGTATAAATGTAATATTTGTAGGATTAATAGGCCGTCCTTCACACAGTGTAATCAGTAGTATATATTGTAACCTAAATACCTAGCTAGCTACAGTGAGTTGGAATACAAGAAGTAGCTAGCTAGATTCATCAGCCGACTGCTACACATAGCTACCGTTAACGCTACTAGTTAGTTAGCTAGCTAAGTTACAGTGATACCGCCACGTCTTCTTATCCTCCCACTCGGCTACTGAGTGACCCTTTACAATGGCTGCTGCTAAAAAACGTACGCGATCGAGCATCGAAGATGTGAGAGACAGAAAAGCAAAGGTTATCAAAGACAGCGGTGAGAAGAGACACATCGCAGCCCTGATCCTCGCGAGGGGAGGCAGTAAGGGGATACCCCTGAAGAATATCAAAATGTTAGCCGGTGTCCCCCTCATTGGATGGGTTCTGAGAGCTGCAGTGGACTCCAAACAGTTTGACAGGTAATTCAGTTCAATCTAATAGTCAAATGTCTTTTAATCGAACTACTGTTATACGGAGTTGCTTTGATAGAAGCTTGGTAGGCTAGCTACATACAACCCACATAAAAAAATACTAGTATACTATGATATTAATACCATAGTATTCACTGTAGTGTATTATTTACAGTTAACTATAGTATATATTGTAGTAAAATAACTAGTATATACTATAGTAATTCATGTAGTGTTTTTGCAGTCTGTAGTATTTACTATAGTGTTTCTGTTTTAAAATCTTTGACATAGAAGTGGTGGCTTTCTCTCCTTACTAGAGAAATACTAAAATACTTAATTTTCCATAACCTGTAGGTAGATAGGACTGGGGTGTGAACGGATAGGTCAGCACTTCTGCCCTTTTCTAACTGTAGGGAACACAGAACATGGGCTATACTTAGCATGTAGGTTTCTCACTTATGGGTGACACAAATTGGGATATGGAAGAGGTGAATGGGCAGGGTAAATGCAAATTGCTGTAGTATTTACTATAGTTAAAAAGGGTAGTGTTTTGCAGACATTACCGTTGCATTTACTAGTGTTTTTTTCTCTCCAGGTACTACTGTAGTATTTACTATAGTATTAAACGGTATACTACAGCATTCTCTACTAAGTACTACACATGATCAAGGGATACTACAATGTATAGTATACTACAGTTTATTACAGAATTCTATAGTAAGTACTGTAGTATTCTATAGTAAACTGTAATATTTTTAATTGTGGGAAAGCATGTTGACATTCTTGTTTTGGGTGCATGGATAATATTCTTATTTGAAAGTTAGTGTACTGTCTCTGAATGAACCCCCTGTTTTGGGCTTGGCCACACAAGACTGGATTGCACTGATGTAGCCTACTTGTTACAAAGCCTGAGGAATCAACTTCTTCCGTTCTTTCTCCCAGTGTGTGGGTATCAACTGACCATGATGACATTGAGAAGGTAGCGAAGGCATGGGGAGCTCAGGTTCACCGCAGGAGCCCAGAGGTGTCCAAAGACTCCTCCAGCTCTCTCGACACCATCCAGGAATTCGTCCGATTAAACCCAGGTAGGGGGTGAACGTCAAGTGTATTTCCTTGATTCCTCATGTCCTCTCTCCTTGCCTCCTCAAAATACATTAGAGGAGGAGATCTGAGTGGAGGAAGCTCAGATCTTCTGCTCCAATGTGCTGTTAGGAGACAAGGAGGGAGGCGTGAGGAAGATTCTCTGTGGCAACAGTGTCAATGTTGGTTATAATTTATTGTGACGGAACCCTGTCTTTGTAATGACTGTTTGGCAGCGCTTTGTTATAGATGTCAGCCATTAATGTATATGTACAGACCTCGTTTAGCCACTAGCTTGACTAAGGCTCTGGGACAGTATGTATCAAGCATCTCAGAGTAGGAATGCTGATCTGGGATCAGGTCCCCCCCTGTCCATGTAGTCTTATTCATTGTGATCTATGAGGCAACATTTGGGATTATCCCAATAAAGTGGGACCACTCCATAGCTTCAATTGACAACAGTGGCAGCATATACAAGACTATTCAAATCTCCTACTGTTTCTCATACTCTTCTGGTATCTCATAGTCTGCTGTGTGTTGTCCTCCTCCAGAGGTGGATGTGATCTGTCACATCCAGGCCACGTCTCCCTGCCTGCACCCCTTCCACCTGAAGGAGGCCCTGGAGACGATCACCAAGCAGGGCTTCACGTCCGTCTTCTCTGTGGTCCGACGACACCACTTCCGCTGGCAGGAGGTGAAGAAAGGAGGTACAGGATAGCCATGTGTTATGTTTAGGACCTTACACTTAGGCACGGTTTCCCGGATACAGATTAACCCTAATGCTGGATTAAAAAGCAAGGTCAATGGAGAATCTCCATAGAAAATGATTTGTAGTTCAGGATTAGGCTTAATCTCTGTGGGGGAAAAACACCCCTAGGCTACTTTATAATTCCATCCCTTTAGAGTTGTGTGTATTAGGTAGTTTTTGTGGAATTGTTAGATTACTTGTTAGATATTACTGCACTGTCGGAACTAGAGGCACAAGCATTTCACTACACTAACATTAACATCTGCTCACCGTGTGTATGTGACCAATAACATTTGATTTGAAGTAGGGTCAGGAGTTTTTCCTGACCACGTGACTGTATCACAATAGAGAGGTGGGGGTGTGATTAAACAAGTGAGTTTTTCTCCTGACCAGGTTATATTAGAAACCAGACTATTTCCTATCAACTCATAATGATTATGTTCTCTCTCCTCTCCAGGTAGTGTAGCCACCCAGCCTCTCAACCTGGATCCATCCAACAGGCCCCGGAGACAGGACTGGGATGGAGAGCTGTGTGAGAACGGGTCATTCTATTTCTCCACCAGAGCCCTTATAGAGGAAGGTGTTCTGCAGGTAACTGTCACCATGCCCATAAAGGGAACCATATTCACAAAGCGTCTCAGGAAGGACTGCTGGTCTAGGATCAGTTTTCCCTTTTCGATTGAAAGAATAGTGAGGAGACCATCTGAACTTCACTTCAACTTCTTTAGTACCATGATGTACGCAGGACAATACACACAGGGATGATAATGAGAGAATTATAAACCTGTTAATTGAATATAATAACATATGTTGTTTAGCAGATATGCCATTTTTATCCAAAGCGACTTAGTCATGTGTGCATACATTATACGTATGGGTGGTCCCAGGAGTAGAACCCACTACCCTGCCGTACAGCGCCATGCTCTACCAGCTGAGCTACAGAGGACCACAGGAGTAGAACCTACTACCCTGCCGTACAGCACCATGCTCTACCAACTGAGCTACAGAGGACCACAGGAGTAGAACCCACTACCCTGCCGTACAGCGCCATGCTCTACCAACTGCGCTACAGAGGACCACAGGAGTAGAACCCACTACCCTGCCGTACAGCACCATGCTCTACCAACTGAGCTACAGAGGACCACAGGAGTAGAACCCACTACCCTGCCGTACAGCACCATGCTCTACCAACTGAGCTACAGAGGACCACAGGAGTAGAACCCACTACCCTGCCGTACAGCGCCATGCTCTACCAACTGAGCTACAGAGGACCACAGGAGTAGAACCCACTACCCTGCTGTACAGCACCATGCTCTACCAACTGAGCTACAGAGGACCACAGGAGTAGAACCCACTACCCTGCCGTACAGCGCCATGCTCTACCAACTGAGCTACAGAGGACCACAGGAGTAGAACCCACTACCCTGCCGTACAGCGCCATGCTCTACCAACTGAGCTACAGAGGACCACAGGAGTAGAACCCACTACCCTGCCGTACAGCGCCATGCTCTACCAACTGAGCTACAGAGGACCACAGGAGTAGAACCCACTACCCTGCCGTACAGCGCCATGCTCTACCAACTGAGCTACAGAGGACCACAGGAGTAGAACCCACTACCCTGCCGTACAGCACCGTGCTCTACCAACTGAGCTACAGAGGACCACAGGAGTAGAACCCACTACCCTGCCGTACAGCGCCATGCTCTACCAACGGAGCTACAGAGGACCACAGGAGTAGAACCCACTACCCTGCCGTACAGCACCATGTTCTACCAGCTGAGCTACAGAGGACCACAGGAGTAGAACCCACTACCCTGCCGTACAGCACCATGCTCTACCAGCTGAGCTACAGAGGACCACAGGAGTAGAACCCACTACCCTGCCGTACAGCGCCATGCTCTACCAGCTGAGCTACAGAGGACCACAGGAGTAGAACCCACTACCCTGCCGTACAGCGCCATGCTCTACCAGCTGAGCTACAGAGGACCACAGGAGTAGAACCCACTACCCTGCCGTACAGCGCCATGCTCTACCAACTGAGCTACAGAGGACCACAGGAGTAGAACCCACTACCCTGCCGTACAGCACCATGCTCTACCAACTGAGCTACAGAGGACCACAGGAGTAGAACCCACTACCCTGCCGTACAGCGCCATGCTCTACCAACTGAGCTACAGAGGACCACAGGAGTAGAACCCACTACCCTGCCGTACAGCACCATGCTCTACCAACTGAGCTACAGAGGACCACAGGAGTAGAACCCACTACCCTGCCGTACAGCGCCATGCTCTACCAGCTGAGCTACAGAGGACCACAGGAGTAGAACCCACTACCCTGCCGTACAGCGCCATGCTCTACCAACTGAGCTACAGAGGACCACAGGAGTAGAACCCACTACCCTGCCGTACAGCGCCATGCTCTACCAGCTGAGCTACAGAGGACCACAGGAGTAGAACCCACTACCCTGCCGTACAGCGCCATGCTCTACCAACTGAGCTACAGAGGACCACAGGAGCCTTCCTCCTTTAACCTCTTGGGGCTAGGTGGGACGCTAGCGTGCCACCCGTGGTGCACTCCATCAACAGCAGGTGCATTTCAAGAGCGGCAAATTTGAATCCAAATAAATGTCAAAATTCAAATTTTTCAAAAATACAACTATTTTACACCATTTGAAAGATAAACATCTCCTTAATCTAACCACGTTTTACGATTTCAAAAAGGTTTTACGGCGAAAGCATACATTTAGAGTATGTTAGGACAGTACATTTACAAGAGTTGTGTGTAATGTTTTGTCAAGTCAAAGACAGGGTCACCAAAACCATAAAACCAGCTAAAATGATGCACTAACCTTTTACAATCTCCATCAGATGACACTCCTAGGACATTATGTTAGACAATGCATGCATTTTTAGTTCTATCAAGTTCATATTTATATCCAAAAACAGCGTTTTACTATGGCATTGATGTTGAGGAAATCGTTTCCCTCCAATAACCGGCAGTCAAGTCAGCGTCACAAATTAAATAATTAAAATTAGAAAACATTGGTAAAATATTATATTGTCATTTAAAGAATTATAGATTTACATCTCTTGAACTCAATCAACTTGCCAGATTTAAAAATACCCTTACTGGGAAATCACACTTTGCAATAATCTGAGCACTGCGCCCAGAAAAATACGCGTTGCGATACAGACTAGACGTCATGTTGGGGAGATCTAAAATCAAAAATACTATGTAAATAATCCATTACCTTTGATTCTCTTCATCAGATGTCACTTCCAGGTATCACAGGTCCATAACGAATGTAGTTTTGTTCAAAAAAGCTCATCATTTATGTCCAAAAATCTCCGTCTCGTTAGCACATGATGTAAGCCAGCCGGACTTCTCGTCATGAACGAGGGGAAAAAATATATTTCCGTTCGTTCAAACATGTCAAACGTTGTATAGCATAAATCATTAGGGCCTTTTTTAACCAGAACATGAATAATATTCAAGGTGGACGAATGCATACTCTTTTATAACGTATTGGAACGAGGGTACCCAACATGAACTCGCGCGCCAGGTGTCTAATGGGACATCATCGTTCCATGGCTCTTGTTCGGTCAGATCTCCCTCCAGAAGACTCAAAACACTTTGTAAAGGCTGGTGACATCTAGTGGAAGCAATAGGAAGTGCCAAAATATTCCTAAACCCCTGTGTTTTTCAATGGGATAGGTTTAAAGTCAATACAACACATCAGGTATCCACTTCCTGTCAGAAAATGTCTCAGGGTTTTGCCTGCCAAATGAGTTCTGTTATACTCACAGACACCATTCAAACAGTTTTAGAAACTTTAGTGTTTTCTATCCATATATAATAAGTATATGCATATTCTAGTTACTGGGTAGGATTAGTAACCAGATTAAATCGGGTACATTTTTTTTATCCAGACGTGCAAATGCTGCCCCCTAGACCCAACAGGTTAATTGTCTCACAAGACTGCCACTTGATTGGTTAATATACACTGTGGGTAGGCTGCATGCAAAATATAAGTGACGTTTGTACATACAGGAGAAGATGAATCATATCTAGAAAATTATACAATTGTATTATTATAGAAACGGGTCTGATAGTAGGCAGGGTAAACCATGGGGTTTGTGGAATAAGACCCAAACTACTTTGCAGCTGCTTGATGAGGAACAATAGAGCATTCTGAATGATCTTCAACACCAGTCTGTAGGCTCTGGAAGTATATGTGAAGGGATACATTCTCTGTAAGCGAATTGCATTTCAGTCATTGGTCATCACGTTTATATTGCAGTCTGCCCATTTCAGCCAATTAGCTGTTCTGTCTCGGTGAACATGTTGCTTTTGCCACTGTGTTTTCAGTATTCTGCTGTTATTAAAGTTTAAACAAGGATCGGTTCTTAAGGCCTCATCAGCCTGGTTTTTAGTTGGTCACAGGTCACAGTCAATAGTTACTCCATTTATTTTTGCATGTTCAGCATAGGAGAGCCTGTAGTGTGTGTGTGTGTGTGTGTGTGTGTGTGTGTGTGTGTGTGTGTGTGTGTGTGTCTAGTCCATCCAAACTTCATCCTCTTGGATATGTGTGTGTGAAAGAGAAATTCCTCTTCATTAGTTTATTAGTAACATTCCCCAACAATATCACTCTGTATGCAGTAGTGACTATGATATGAACAAATATCCACTTCTAACACGATCACAATGACTAAGATGATATGGACAGGGAGGACCTGATCCTAGATACAGGCCCAGATGTTTACTCTGCTTCTGGTGGTGACGAAGCTTATTGCCCTCAGGGGATCAATAACGTTTATTCATTCAGTGGATCTGAGCCTGACTAGAAACAACATACACACTGAGAGATGGACTGATCTGTGATACTACTAGATATTCTATTGTCAACTGGTGTTGTTTTAAATGCTAATAGAAATGCCCTTTGTGTTGTTGTCTTTCTCAGGGGGGGAAGTGGGCTTATTATGAGATGCTGCCAGAGTACAGTGTGGATATTGATGTGGATATCGACTGGCCCGTGGCAGAACAGAGAGTACTGAGGTAGTCTGAAATTACTGACCTGGAGTTTCAATCTCTCTCTCTGTCTGTCTGTCTCTGTCTGTCTCGTCTGTCGCGCCGCGCGATTTGCATGCACTTGAAATATAATTAGATTTTGTGGTAAAGCAACACAATGAACAATGCTGTAACACAGAGGAGTGGATGTCCAAATGTATTTCCCTGTGTGTTGTTTCTCTCCAGGTTTGGTTACTTTGGTCTGGACAAGCCTGAGGTGTATTTCCCTGTGTGTGTTGTTTCTCTCCAGGTTTGGTTACTTTGGTCTGGACAAGCCTGAGGTGTATTTCCCTGTGTGTGTTGTACCTCTCCAGGTTTGGTTACTTTGGTCTGGACAAGCCTGAGATGTATTTCCCTGTGTGTGTTGTTTCTCTCCAGGTTTGGTTACTTTGGTCTGGACAAGCCTGAGATGTATTTCCCTGTGTGTGTTGTTTCTCTCCAGGTTTGGTTACTTTGGTCTGGACAAGCCTGAGATGTATTTCCCTGTGTGTGTTGTACCTCTCCAGGTTTGGTTACTTTGGTCTGGACAAGCCTGAGATGTATTTCCCTGTGTGTGTTGTTTCTCTCCAGGTTTGGTTACTTTGGTCTGGACAAGCCTGAGATGTATTTCCCTGTGTGTGTTGTACCTCTCCAGGTTTGGTTACTTTGGTCTGGACAAGCCTGAGGTGTATTTCCCTGTGTGTGTTGTTTCTCTCCAGGTTTGGTTACTTTGGTCTGGACAAGCCTGAGGTGGTGCGTCTGCTGCTGTGTAAAGTCTCAGGCTGTCTGACTGACGGCCGCGTCCTCATCTCTGTCTCTGGAGAGGAGATGGTCTCAGTCAACACCAGAGATACTATGGGTATCCGCATGCTGCAGAGAGAGGGAGTGGAGGTACAGATACTGTACATACAGAACAAACACACTGCAGAGAGAGGGAGTGGAGGTACAGATACTGTACATACAGAACAAACACACTGCAGAGAGAGGGAGTGGAGGTACAGATACTGTACATACAGAACAAACACACTGCAGAGAGAGGGAGTAGAGATACAAAGATAATGTGATGAATACTGGTGATTCATTCATTGTATTTTTTAAAAGATCACATATGATCACACAACATTTGAATGGTTTATTTCATAAATTCGACATTACAAAATATCAATGGCAACCGATGCTGAATTGTTTGACACATTTCACATAAATGCACTATGCACAATGAAAAAACAACAACTTTAAAATGCATATATTTTGTAAAACTGTCAGTTCTAAGGGTAAGAGAGGTGGTAGTCCCTAGCTCACTGGTTGAGCAGCCTAGTCATGTATGATACTGGTTGAGCAGCCTAGTCATGTATGATACCGGTTGAGCAGCCTAGTCATGTATGATACCGGTTGAGCAGCCTAGTCATGTATGATACCGGTTGAGCAGCCTAGTCATGTATGATACCGGTTGAGCAGCCTAGTCATGTATGATTCTGGTTGAGCAGCCTAGTCATGTATGATGCTGGTTGAGCAGCCTAGTCATGTATGATGCTGGTTGAGCAGCCTAGTCATGTATGATGCTGGTTGAGCAGCCTAGTCATGTATGATGCTGGTTGAGCAGCCTAGTCATGTATGATGCTGGTTGAGCAGCCTAGTCATGTATGATGCTGGTTGAGCAGCCTAGTCTTGTATGATGCTGGTTGAGCAGCCTAGTCATGTACAGTGCCTTGCGAAAGTATTCGGCCCCCTTGAACTTTGACCTTTTGCCACATTTCAGGCTTCAAACAAAGATATAAAACTGTAATTTTTTGTGAAGAATCAACAACAAGTGGGACACAATCATGAAGTGGAACGAAATGTATTGGATATTTCAAACTTTTTTTAACAAATAAAAAACTGAAAAATTGGGTGTGCAAAATTATTCAGCCCCTTTACTTTCAGTGCAGCAAACTCTCTCCAGAAGTTCAGTGAGGATCTCTGAATGATCCAATGTTGACCTAAATGACTAATGATGATAAATAGAATCCACCTGTGTGTAATCAAGTCTCCGTATAAATGCACCTGCTCTGTGATAGTCTCAGAGGTCCGTTTAAAGCGCAGAGAGCATCATGAAGAACAAGGAACACACCAGGCAGGTCCGAGATACTGTTGTGGAGAAGTTTAAAGCCGGATTTGGATACAAAAAGATTTCCCAAGCTTTAAACATCCCAACGAGCACTGTGCAAGCGATAATATTGAAATGGAAGGAGTATCAGACCACTGCAAATCTACGAAGACCCGGCCGTCCCTCTAAACTTTCAGCTCTTACAAGGAGAAGACTGATCAGAGATGCAACCAAGAGGCCCATGATCACTCTGGATGAACTGCAGAGATCTACAGCTGAGGTGGGAGACTCTGTCCATAGGACAACAATCAGTCGTATACTGCACAAATCTGGCCTTTATGGAAGAGTGGCAAGAAGAAAACCATTTCTTAAAGATATCCATAAAAAGTGTCGTTTAAAGTTTGCCACTGGCCACCTGGGAGACACACCAAACATGTGGAAGAAGGTGCTCTGGTCAGATGAAACCAAAATCTAACTTTTTGGCAACAATGCAACAATGCAACAATGCAAAGCAACACAACACCCTGTCGTTCTCCACCAACATCAAGGCGGTGACCCGATCCTGTAGGTTCATGCTCTACAACATTCGCAGAGTACGACCCTGCCTCACACAGGAAGCGGCGCAGGTCCTAATCCAGGCACTTGTCATCTCCCGTCTGGATTACTGCAACTCGCTGTTGGCTGGGCTCCCTGCCTGTGCCATTAAACCCCTACAACTCATCCAGAACGCCGCAGCCCGTCTGGTGTTCAACCTTCCCAAGTTCTCTCACGTCACCCCGCTCCTCCGCTCTCTCCACTGGCTTCCAGTCGAAGCTCGCATCCGCTACAAGACCATGGTGCTTGCCTACGGAGCTGTGAGGGGAACGGCACCTCCGTACCTTCAGGCTCTGATCAGGCCCTACACCCAAACAAGGGCACTCCGTTCATCCACCTCTGGCCTGCTCGCCTCCCTACCTCTGAGGAAGCACAGTTCCCGCTCAGCCCAGTCAAAACTGTTCGCTGCTCTGGCACCCCAATGGTGGAACAAGCTCCCTCACGACGCCAGGACAGCGGAGTCAATCACCACCTTCCGGAGACACCTGAAACCCCACCTCTTCAAGGAATACCTGGGATAGGATAAAGTAATCCTTCTAACCCCCCCTTAAAAGATTTAGATGCACTATTGTAAAGTGGCTGTTCCACTGGATATCATAAGGTGAATGCACCAATTTGTAAGTCGCTCTGGATAAGAGCGTCTGCTAAATGACTAAAATGTAAATGTAATCACCCTGAACACACCATCCCCACTGTCAAACATGGTGGTGGCAGCATCATGGTTTGGGCCTGCTTTTCTTCAGCAGGGGCAGGGTAGATGGTTAAAATTGATGGGAAGATGGAGCCAAATACAAGACCATTCTGGAAGAAAACCTGATGGAGTCTGCAAAAGACCTGAGACTGGGACGGAGATTTGTCTTCCAACAAGACAATGATCCAAAACATAAAGCAAAATCTACAATGGAATGGTTCACAAATAAACATATCCAGGTGTTACAATGGCCAAGTCAAAGTCCAGACCTGAATCCAATCGAGAATCTGTGGAAAGAACTGAAAACTGCTGTTCACAAACGCTCTCCATCTGAGCTCGAGCTGTTTTGCAAGGAGGAATGGGCAAAAATTTCAGTCTCTCGATGTGCAAAACTGATAGACATACCCCAAGCGACTTACAGCTGTAATCGCAGCAAAAGGTGGCGCTACAAAGTGTTAACTTAAGGGGGCTGAATAATTTTGCACGGCCAATTTTTCAGTTTTTTATTTGTTAAAAAAGTTTGAAATATCCAATAAATTTCGTTCCACTTCATAATTGTGTCCCACTTGCTGTTGATTCTTCACAAAAAATTACAGTTTTAAATCTTTATGTTTGAAGCCTGAAATGTGGCAAAAGGTCAAAGTTCAAGGGGGCCGAATACTTTCGCAAGGCACTGTATGATGCTGGTTGAGCAGCCTAGTCATGTATGATGCTGGTTGAGCAGCCTAGTCATGTATGATACTGGTTGAGCAGCCTAGTCATGCACAGACTTATTCTAAAATTTACTCAGTACTTTGTTGAAGCACATTTGGCTGCGATTACAGCCTCAAGTCTTCTTGGGTATGACGCTAAAGCGCTCCCATTCTTCTCTGCAGATCCTCTCAAGCTCTGTCAGGTTAGATGGGGAGCGTTGCTGCACAGCTATTTTCAGGTCTCTCCAGAGATGTTAGATCGGGTTCAAGTCCGGGCTCTGGCTGGGCCACTCAAGGACATTCAGAGACTTGTCCCGAAGCCACTCCTGCATTGTCTTGGCTGTGTGCTTAGGGCTGTTGTCCTGTTGGAAAGTGAACCTTTGCCCCAGTCTGAGTTCCTGAGCGCTCCGGAGAAGGTTTTCATCAAGGATCTCTGTACGTTTCTCCGTTCATCTTTCTCTCGATCCTGACTAGTCTTCCTGTCGCTGAGAAACATCCCCCATGGCATGATACTGCTACCACCATGCTTCACCGTAGGGATGCTAGGCTACCCGGTGTCCCAGGTCTGGCTTTGTGGCAGTATTAAAGATGCATGAAGTTAGGTAAAACCTTGTCTGGCTTTGTGGCAGTATTAAAGATACATGAAGTTAGGTAAAACCAGTTAGGCTTGCTTTGCTAAGCTCTTAACAGAACAGGATGTTTCTCACCGTCTGCTCCTAGATTTAGGCCATAGTTTATCACTGAAACCACCACCCATTAAACACACACAGGATACTATTTACTCCGTCATGTGACTTTATTAGTTTGAGTTTCATCAGACCCTCTAAGAACACATCTCAAATGACATCCTTATACACATTATTCACCTGAACCGTGCTGTGCTGGCTCGGCTGTTTTCTTCTCTCACTGTCCTTTCCAACACGGTTCCAGAAACTATGGTGGATGTATAACCAGGCCATCCCAAACTATGGTGGATGTGTAACCAGGCCATCCCAGAACAGCTTGTCTCAGTATGAAAAATGTATTTATTGTCTTTCCTCCAGGTGATCCTGATCTCATCCAGTGAGGACCCTGTGACCAAGGCCCTGGCTGACAAGCTGTCCCAGAGGACAGGCTGCGAGGTCAGGCAGCTGGGCAAGGACATCCAGGGTGAGGTCAAAGCCATGATGGACGACAAGGATCTGGACTGGAAGGAGGTCGCCTATATGGGTAAACTCACTGTTCTTTTCAATTAACAATTTACTACTGCTACTACTACTACGACTACTATTACTACTACTGCTGCTACTACTACTACTACTACTACTTCTACTACTACTACTACTAGTTAGTTGTATAGCACAGTTTGAAATATAGTGGAATCTCAAGGTTCTTAACATTCTATTTTGAGTAATACTTGTGCATTCATGTCAATCAAAACGTATGAAGATTTTTATTTGGAGCCCTTCTGAGATGGAAAGGTAGAATAGGCTCGATATCTCCCAGGAATGTGACCGTAGCAGCGGTGTTTGATAACCACGTATCAATGAAACTATCAGAGAGTAAATGTCAACAGTGAAGTTTGAACCTGCACGTTGAACCTGATTGTGATTGGCATGGTGACCATACTATATATACCCTGTTATGGAACAGTACCTCCTCATTCTGTGTTTCACTCCTCCTTATCTCTCTCTCCATCTTCTCAACCCTTCATCTTTCTCCTCTCATCCCTCTGTTCTCTCTTGCCAGGAAGTGATTGTAAGTTCTTCACTCATAAATAACTTGTCTGATTAAATAGCTCCTCTATTAGTAAGGAGAGACAGGGAGAAACTGTCTGATTAAATAGCGTCCTCTATTAGTAAGGAGAGACAGGGAGAAACTGTCTGATTAAATAGAGTATCTATTAGTAAGGAGAGACAGGGGGAAACTGTCTGATTAAATAGAGTATCTATTAGTAAGGAGAGACTTGGGGAAACTGTCTGATTAAATAGAGTATCTATTAGTAAGGAGAGACAGGGAGAAACTGTCTGATTAAATAGAGTATCTATTAGTAAGGAGAGACAGGGAGAAACTGTCTGATTAAATAGCTCCTCTATTAGTAAGGGGAGACAGGGGGAAACTGTCTGATTAAATAGAGTGTCTATTAGTAAGGAGAGACAGGGGGAAACTGTCTGATTAAATAGCTCCTCTATTAGTAAGGAGAGACAGGGGGAAACTGTCTGATTAAATAGCTCCTCTATTAGTAAGGAGAGACAGGGGGAAAATGTCTGATTAAATAGAGTATCTATTAGTAAGGAGAGACAGGGGGAAACTGTCTGATTAAATAGAGTATCTATTAGTAAGGAGAGACAGGGAGAAACTGTCTGATTAAATAGAGTATCTGTTAGTAAGGAGAGACAGGGAGAAACTGTCTGATTAAATAGCTCCTCTAATAGTAAGGAGAGACAGGGAGAAACTGTCTGATTTAAATAGCTCCTCTATTAGTAAGGAGAGACAGGGGAAACTGTGATTAAATAGCTCCTCTATTAGTTTCCCCCTGTCTCTCCTTACTAATAGAGGAGCTATTTAATCAGACAGTTTCCCCTGTCTCTCCTTACTGTCTGATTAATAGAGTATCTATTAGTAAGGAGAGACAGGGGGAAACTGTCTGATTAAATAGCGTCCTCTATTAGTAAGGAGAGACAGGGGGAAACTGTCTGATTAAATAGCTCCTCTATTAGTAAGGAGAGACAGGGGGAAACTGTCTGATTAAATAGAGTATCTATTAGTAAGGAGAGACAGGGAGAAACTGTCTGATTAAATAGAGTATCTATTAGTAAGGAGAGACAGGGGGAAACTGTCTGATTAAATAGAGTATCTATTAGTAAGGAGAGACAGGGGGAAACTGTCTGATTAAATAGAGTCATCTATTAGTAAGGAGAGACAGGGAGAAACTGTCTGATTAAATAGAGTATCTATTAGTAAGGAGAGACAGGGAGAAACTGTCTGATTAAATAGAGTATCTATTAGTAAGGAGCGACAGGGGGAAACTGTCTGATTAAATAGCTCCTCTATTACTATTACTAAGGGGAAACGGGGGGGAAACTATTTTGTATATTTTATTCAGAGTCCAGTTTTGGTTAAGTGATCATTTGTATTTCCCCTCTGCGTGTATACTAGACTACCACTGCAGAAAACTACTGACATTGTTCGGAGTTAATATGCATGCCACTGCCAGTTACTGAATATTTATGGTTAAGGTGAGAAAGTAGGTGCCAGCAGTCAAACCTGGAGAACTTGGGATTCAATTTCAATTGAATAAAATGTTGTTGATTTCTGTAATTCAAATTCTATGATTTCCCTAAGCCCAAAATCAGAAAGTATATAAAAATAAATATTATTATTATTTTTGCATGTTGCATATTTTTGCATGTTTTTGTTATGTTTTTGCAACATACTAATTAATCATCCTAAGAATACTTCAAGAACCACCTTATGGACACTTTAATAGAAAAATGTCATCCTTCCATCTCTCCCTCCTACAGGTAATGATGCACCAGATGTTGACTGTCTGAACCTGGCTGGGCTGAGTGCAGTACCCCGGGACGCCCCAGTGGTGGCGATCAACGCTGCTAAATACTCCTGCCACAGTGCTGCAGGCCTGGGGGCTGTGAGGGAGTTTTCTGAACACATCCTGCTGCTCAAGAAGAAGGCCAAGTCTCAGATGGAACAGGACCGCATCCACAGAAATACATTCTAAATGCTAGAATGTGTTCTAAAGTCACAGAGATCCATTCTAAACTCTAGAATGTGTTCTAAAGTCACAGAGATCCATTCTAAACTCTAGAATGTGTTCTAAAGTAGGGATGGGCATTAGAAATAATATCATGACATTTTTTCGGATATCCAGATAGTTTTAAACGTGGACACTTGTTTGCTACGCAGCCTGCATGACTCGGGAGATACTGTGGGGACAAGGACCAGGGGTGTGTGACAAAGGAGGGAGAGAAAAAGTAGCCACTGACTCACGCTAGTTAGACACTTGTAAATGCTATAGGTTATCTATCATCCAATATGGCAGTGCATGTCTTTACTGCATCAAATCAATGCCAAGATGCTAGCTAAGACAGCCAAATGTTAGCTAGCTAGTTGAGGCTATTTTGCTGCGCTGCCTGTCCTGATCTACAACAACCCTGTTCAGATTAAACAGCCTATACTGAAGGTTGTCATTGTAGCCTATTCCTCATTTAGTTTACTTAATTCTGTCATTTTAATTCAACTTTTAATTCATTGATTAGAGATCTCCCACTTCACGTTGCTACACATGGAGCCTCTGACTGTAGTGTCAACAACAGCAAGTTAAGTGAAACCTGTGTAGGCTAATACTGTTGTGTTTTTTAAACTATATTCACATTTATGTGACGTTTTATTAAATTAAAAATTCCAAATATCATGAGTGTAGAAATGTCACATAGATAATTTTATTCAATAAGATGAAGCCTTGTCATTGTTAAAATAGGCCTGTGATTTATTTGAATTAATACTCTAACAAGTATTTGAATACTAATGTCTGTTTGAATAACTGCCCATTGCTAGTTTTTCAGGTTGTCAGATCAAGGTAGTTTGGGTTTTATCGCTACAGGTTGTGTTGACAAAAATCTATGTCTTTACTTTAAATGAAGTAGAATACAGGAGGCCTTTAATTTACTTGAGATTGATTGTTTTTCTCTCCACTTTTTAATGTTCTGTCTGCATTTTGGGGGGAAAGTATTAGGACATTGACTTGGAGTTGCACTGAGATTCTTGTTGGTTTGGGTGTTTACTTTTGTATTTTGCCTGCAATTTGTTTGTCAAATTATATATGATCATAAACGTAAGAAACACTTTCTTATTCCCCTGCTTTAATCTGAACTATTCTAGAAATGACTTTAGCCTTACACCTTCAAGATTGTGGTATGGAGTTATAGCTGATGGGGGGTTCACATACATCTTGCCACCAGATGACAGTCTAGCGCCTCATCAAACCTCAGTTGGAGGAAAGAACGAGATGACAACATTAACCTCGTACAACCATCAAGAAGTCTCACATGCATTCCTGTTCAGGCGTTCACTCAGTTGTAGCAAGATCCAACCAAATACTGGTAAAACAACACACGTGATCATACAGTATAAGATATCTTCATTTATAGCATTGTGTGGCGATTTCCATCTATCCATGTTGCAGAGATCAGGACAGCCAGCAAATGTGTGGCGAGCTGGCATTTGTCCCAGAACTATTGATTTGGTTACATACATTAGTGAGAAAAGTGACAAGGCTACTCAGTGCTTGGAGAGGAAACATCCAAGTGGATGAGAGGGCATATGAAACATGGCTTCAGTTCATCAGAAGAGTTGACACTGGTGGTGGAGTGGTCATCCCCTCTTAATCAGGGAACAGGAGGGGACTTGGCTGTAAATACAAATAGCAGATACATTCCATTACAGCAGCTCCATCATAGGTTTGGGAAACAAGTTTCTCCATGAAGTTAAACTCGGACATCTCAGAATTCACAACGTGAAACACGGGCTGCGCGTCTCGCCCACTTGACGCATCAAAGTAGGCCAAGAAACATTCCTGAATAAAGTCCTGATCATCGACATACCTGACGATATCTAACAACTGCGAGTGACAGTTTGTGGTTTCAGCCATTTTCCATGCAAAACAATGTGGAGTATTAACCTATTTTAATGGTTGATGCGATGGAAGCGTATCAAATTATTCTGAAATGATATTGACATCCCAGAGGAGACAGAAACGTCCATATGGCTCAGCAAGTAAAGCATCGTACAGTGCAATTACCTCTGCTAGCTCAATGAAGCTCACTGGATGTATAAATATAAAGCTTGGCGTTTAAACTCACTACCAAATATGGTAGTGAGAGGAAACCCACTGGTGGGCAGTGGGAGAAGATGGAACGAGGTGGATTTTGGCCTACATTCTGAAAAATGTCTCATCGATTAAACATTTTCTTAATACAGTTTTATGTTCCCAAAACTAGAATCTGTTACGAACAGAATGGACTAGGTTTTGTAGACTTTAGCCTTTGCCAAAGTTTTTAAAAATCGCTTTGTTTAGAAGAAGAGCAAAGTCGAATTGTGTTATTGCACACGCGCATTTCACAGAGTAGGCGGTCCCTAACGGAAATATGCAGATGTGGTTAGGACGGGCCAATAGGAACTCGCTAGCTCATGCTTGGCTCTGCCCACCTCCTTGCCTGTTCTGCCCACTATGACTAATCTGTTCCCATTGGAAACGACAGGCTGTGGTTTATCTTAGTTTAGTTATGAAGAATATTTGCTGGTATTATAGGTAGCTAGCTAGCTACTTGCTTCTAAAGTAAACAGGGCAAATTTCAATAAATGGCACTAACTCAACGGAAAAATAATTTTATAAAACCAAGTAAACAATATATAATCGACCTCTGTGTCCTGTAGTTTGAAAAAACACATTTGAATTGAATAATATGCGCTATCACTATTCACAATCTATCCAACAATGTCACCAACGCACCAGGCTTCTACGTTTTTATTTTATTTTTATTTCACTTTTATTTAACCAGGTAGGCAAGTTGAGAACAAGTTCTCATTTACAACTGCGACCTGGCCAAGATAAAGCAAAGCAGTTCGACACATACAACAACACAGAGTTACACATGGAATAAACAAACATGCAGTCAATAATACAGTAGAAAAAGTCTATATACAGTGTGTGCAAATGAGGTAGGATAAGGGAGGTAAGGCAAAGGCCATGGTGGCAAAATAATTACAATATAGCAATTAAACACGAATGGTAGATGTGCAGAAGATGAATGTGCAGGTAGAGATACTGGGGTGCAAAGGAGCAGGATAAATAAATAAATACAGTATGGGGATGAGGTAGTTGGATGGGCTATTTACAGGAGCAGTGATCTGTGAGCTGCTCTGACAGCTGGTGCTTAAAGCTAGTGAGGGAGATATGAGTCTCCAGCTTCAGTGATTTTGCAGTTCGTTCCAGTCATTGGCAGCAGAGAACTGCAAGAAAAGGCGGCCAAAGGAAGAATTGGTTTTGGGGGTGACCAGTGAGATATACCTGCTGGAGCGCGTGCTACGGGTGGGTGCTGCTATGGTGACCAGTGAGCTGAGATAAGGCGGGGCTTTATTTAGCAGAGACTTGTAGATGACAAGTGAATCATGCATAGTAGTAGGTTCATTCTCTAATCTTTTGATTGGATGGACAACATGTCAGTATGCTGCAAAAGCTTTGATTGGTTGGAGGACATCCTCTGGAAGTTGTCATAATTACCATGTAGATCTATGGAAGGGGTGAGGAGCACGAGCCTACTAGATTTTGTATTGAAGTCAATGTAGCCAGAGGAGGACGCAAAATAACTGTCTCCTGGCTACACCGTGGTGCTATCCTAGTGGGTTCTGTTGAGACTAATGTAGACCTTAATTGCAAAACACTGCGTTTTAATCAGGTATTTGGTGACATTTGAATACATTTAAGTACAGTTTTATCTAAAAATGCTAACTTTTTTGTTTGATTTTTATTATTTATCTGAAATTCACTGAGTAGGATGGTCCTCCCCTTCCTCATCTGAAAATCATCCACTTCTTATGAAGGGGAATATCAACTCAGAGTTTTTAGTTGTGATGGTTGTTTAGCAACAAAACCAATGTGTGTGCAATTATGGAGCAAAACAGACAGGTACATTTAGATTGTTGACAACATGTAAACTATATTTAGTCTCGAATGTTTATTGAAAACATAAATACATTTGCAAAACGAGGACTTGTCTCTCAAATTACAGTTGTTGGTTGGTTAGCTAGCTAGTGAATTTGAGCCATATTAGCATGTTTTTTTTTTTCTTTTGGAAAAGTTTTTATTATTGGATTTCCTTTAAAAACAGCTCATATATATTTTTGTACATCATGTTGTAACGGTTGTCGTCAGGAATAGAGGACCAAAACGCAGCAGGAATGTGGATGCTCATCTTGTATTTATTTTAAATTAAGAGAACGCACAAACAACAAAACAGTCTTGTCACACTCACACAGGCAAAACAAGAAACAGGCTCCCACAAACCCTTAACCAAACACATACCCATATATAGGACTCTCAATCAGAGGCAACTAGAAAACACCTGCCTCCAATTGAGAGTCCAACCCCAATAAACTAGACAAAGAAATACAAAAGACTAGAGACCACATAGAAATACAAACCTAGAACATAACCCCAAAACCCCGGAAATAATAAATCAAACACCCTACTACATAAAACACCACCCCGAACCACGTAAACAAAATACCCTCTGCCACGTCCTGACCAAACTACAATAACAAATAACCCTTATACTGGTCAGGACGTGACACATGTTATAAACACAAGAACGGTATAAAAGCATAAAACACAGCATTTGAATATTACATTTAAATTAGTTAAAAACGACATATTGTTAAAAACAATAGAAAGAACCATGAATAAAAGTACTTTTTCATGTAAAACATCCAATCTGTAAAAGCCATTTAAAATGTGTACAAATGATTTAACAAAAGTAAAACATTTCTAAGACATGAAAACATGTTCAAAAAGTCACTTTGTTAAAAAGCTGTCTTCGGTCCTTTGTACAGGAACGGGGTGAGTCCTTATCAAACTCGCCTCCTCCTGCTCTTCCGAATCAATAACCATCCTGTCTTTCGGGGCCCAGAGGAGATCCCTCCCCTAGGTACATCGCCCAAGGCGCCGCAGCGCTGTCAAGCCGTGGCCGCCGGGACCTTGGGTGTTGTGGGGGACCCTTCGCCTGGGGTCGAGGCCCCCTTTCTTCTGTACCACCCCAGGGCTTCCGTGGCTACCTTGGCCACTGCCTGAGGGGTTGCCTCTACTCGTTTTGCTACCAGCAGGTTGCGGGAGGACCACAGTGCATCCTTCAGACATGTGAGGGTGGGCCAGAACTTGGTGAAGGCCTTTGGTGGAATAGGCCTCCGGCCCACCCCATACAGCACGAGTTGGGGCGTTAAGTCCTCCCCTGCTGGCAGACATGGGGGGGGATCAGGAGGCCTGCTTCCTTCCACAGGTCCCTGGCGGCTCTGCACTCCCAGAGCAAGTGCCTCACTGACTCATCTTGGCCGCAGCCTGGTCGGGGGCACGCGGGTGTCTTTGCCATGCCCTGGGAGTGCATAACGGCCCTGACTGGGAGGATCTCGCGGGCAACCATCCAGGACCACCACCGCCATATTAGCATAATGTGACATCAGTCAAAACACCTCAAAAGAAGACATGGTATCAAGAACAAGATAAAACGAGCCACCTACGATTCCCCACATGACAGTTTCTTGTCATGGTTGTGAACTATCTGGTCATCCTGAATCACAACAACACCTGGCCTTCTGCCCCATTGAGGGAGTTCTATTAACTTGAGCCGCGGTGCACCGTTCTATGGCCCGTGGCCGTGAAGGGCAAAAGCGGTGTGGGAGGAGCGTGCTTCTCAAACCCAACAGTAATAGATCTGCTCCAGTCGGTCATGTTTCCTGAATCACAAATCACACCCTTCACCTCGGCCCTCCATTTGCGCTTTCACTATATGCATAAGTGTCCCAAAGCTGAGGGAGTGAAATTATGGAGGGTGTAGGGGCTAATTAGACCACATTCAGAACAATGAGCCAGATATTTCACTGGATGTATAAACGTTTGATCCCAATATAGTTTCCTGTTCCCAAAACAAACATATGTTATGAACAGAGTGGACTAAGTTTTGTAGATTTTACCCTTTGCCAAAGTTTTACAACATTGGGTTGTTTAGAAATAGTGCATGGGTGAATTGAGTTATTGCACACCTCACAGAGTATTTGTTCTCTAAAGGAAATATGCAAATGTTTGCTAGAATGCGCCAATAGGCTCTCGCTAGCTCGTGCTTGACTCAGCCCCCCTCCTTACCTGTTTTGCCCACTATGACTCATGTGTTCCCATTAAGAAAGGACAGGCTGTGGTCTATCTTGGGTTAGTTATACAAATCTTTGATTAGACCCTCCGATCACCACTTCCACCGATCCAGCAATGCTGCCAGCTTCAAAGCGAAGTGGAATCCAATGTGTTATTTTTTTTAGTGTGCACAATTTCACACAAAAGAATGGAGAGGTGTGCCTAATAAAATGTCCCGTGGATTTGTTTGTCGGATTCCGAGACTTGACACATGTAAAAGATGAGGATTATATCTTGTAAAACGACAGGGGGGATTTGTTCATTTGAATTTCATGCTTGTTTTATTATTTCAAATTGGAACATGAATTGACTCATTCAAGTAAGGATTGTGTCCCAAAGTTGATGGGTTTATAGAGCCCCACAGTGGGGCGGCAGGTAGCCTAGTGGTTAGAGCGTTGGGCCAGTAACCGAAAGGTTGCTAGATTGAATCCCTGAGCTGACAAGGTAAAAATCTGTAGTTCTGCCCAACAAGGCAGTTAACCCACTGTTCCTAGGCCATCATTGAAAATAAGAATTTGTTCTTAGCTGACTTGCCTAGTTAAATAAAATTCATACACCCATAAAACCTAGTGGTCAAACAGGGACATTTTTCTCATAGAGCATTTTTGAAACACTTAAAATAAGGGCTGTTTCGTGTAGGCTTACCCTGGCGTGAAGTTTTGATAACCATGCAAATCTCTCTCGGTCAAGGAGACTTTTATCAATATATTTGTATCGTTTTACTCTCAGATTCAAAAATGCCAATTAGCATCAAAGTAGACATCATGCAAGACTACAAATCCCTGCAGGCTCCTGCACGTCGTCTCTAGCTGACACCTTTGCTAACATGTATTGTGTCACTTTAAAACTTGCACAAGACAGTTCACTGCAGGACCGTCACCAGAGTTTCATAAAATTCGGGGCTGAGGGGTTTGTGGGTCCGAGAAAAAACTAGCCTTTTCTAAAAATCCTTTCCTGCAATTCTACATGACTGGAGACATTACAATAATATTTCTTTATACCACACAAATGATCGAAATGACAAACTACTCTGACATTTACAGACTGAGATCAACAAAACGAACGACCCATGTCTTAAATGCAACCAATAGCATAGGCCATTGAAAAGAGTAGATAGACAGATTTTACACATACAATGAGTAGAAAATTATTGTCCACCAACTTTCCAGTGGCACTCACCTATTCAAACAGATTTTTCCCGCAATTGTAATTTGAAATATTGTGAAATACCTTCTAGCTGCTGCATGTTGTTCATTGACAGCCACAACTCAACAATCATCTGTTTTATATTTGCTGTGCGAGATGCCCAATTGCAGGATTCCTGACTGTAGACTCGGCCTATGTGCTCATAATGTGACAAACAAAACACAATCTAAAGCAAAAAGCTTTTGATCCTCTGTGGCTAAATTATGCTGGTGTAGTATTTGCAATTATTTAATTTATTTATAGAGGAGTAATTATTTAATTTGGCAAATGTATTTAAATGTATCTCCAGCACTTCCAGCATCCCTTCCTGCAGCGATATGTTTTCTTCCAAGGCCAAATAAATAAAACACTTATTATTATTCATTCAACCGATTGTGGTCAGTAACCCCATATGAGGTTATTGTGTAGTTAGACCTACTGTTAAAATAATATTTAAAATAATAATCTATCAACAAGTAGCCTACAATTACGAGAATAAATTCAGTAAATCAATGAAGCCAATAGTGGTTTCAGCTATATTGTTATTGAAACGATGTAGGCCGTATGAGCTTTTAAAACAATAAAAACATATGTCAAATGACTTGAATAGCCTATGGTAAAAGTGTACAAATGTGTATTCGCATCAGTAGCCTAAGTGACTGAAATGCATCAGAAAAGTATTGGAAAGTTCAGGAAAACATCAGGGAAGCTTATCAGGTAGGCTATAGGCCTAATGTGTGTGTAGAGAAGATCTGCATTGCTTTAAATTGCGAGACTAATGATCATGAGCACTCACATCAACTTAGCTAACATTTCCAAGCCTAATTATAACCACATATCCAAAAGGAGATTCAGTGAAAACTAAAATCTGACATTGATTGATTTATCAAGATGAGTTTCCATGCTTGTCTCAAAGCAGCGAAATGACTGACCCAATCAAAATGGTGCTGGAGTTACCAGTTGACCACAGGCTTGACGTGTATTATAACCAGTGGTGTAGTGGTATTCTGTTAGGAGCCCTATTAAGCCATCCTTTCTGAATGAAAGTTTGTACCGGCATGAAGCCTATTGGTTAATTAGAATATACATACAATGCATCATCCAAATTGCATGATTGCCTATGCCTACACATACTGTAAGTGGCGAAAGGAACATTTTATATATTTTTTAATCCTAAAACACCAAATTAGGCCATTAGGCCTTATCATAAATTAGGCCATCATCAGTGTCAATCGTGAATGATAATTATTCACGTTTTACAGGTTAAATGTCCATGCTGCATGCAGCCAACCATTTAATCCCAATCAGTTTCATGGGGATATGCATTTTGATCTTCTTGAATGATGTAAGGGTGGCTAACTGGGCTAACTAATTGAATTTTAGAGCAGATGGAGTTAAACACAACCACAGCATGAGAAAAAAAACCATTTCAGCACAATCATCCTAGATTGTCATAAGGAATGACATGGTATTTTTTTATAACAGTAGCCTGACATTATCATGCTATTATATTCGGTTTGTTATGTAAAATACTAATTAATCTTTAAGTGATCTTGTGAGACATAGCACTGCACCAGCACCCCTGATTATAACGATTGGATGATATTGGAAGCTTCACCTAATCAAAGCTCGATGAACTAAGTGGTACAATTTCTTTTACACAATTGCAGCAGCAGAGCAAAAGATTTGGGACTGACCCAAAATCATTCTGGGCGTCCTGGTGATGTCCATGGTTCACAGAATTGTCGATTCGGCAGTCTCGTCCAGATCATCATGGCATTTGTAGTTCTTTATGATAGCCACATTACCAGCTAGCGTTAGCATTTCATTTTTGGGAGGTAAATACAGGCGACAATATTGATCAAAGTCACATTGTCCTAGAGAGATTTACACGGTTATTAAAATGTCATGCCAGGGTAAGCCTACATGAAACACAGCCCTTATTTTAAGTGTTTCTAAAATCCACTATGGGAAAGATGAACGGGGAAAATGATTGGAACCGTTTCCTTGTTTAACCGCTAGGTTTTATGACATCTTTACAGTTTAGTAATTTAGCAGACGCTCTTATCCAGAGCGACTTACAGTAGTGAATACATACATTTCATATTTTTTTTCTCGAACCCACAACCCTGGCGTTCCAAACACCATGCTCTACCAACTGAGCCACACGGGACATGACTCATACTGTGGTACTCTATTGATACCCTAGTTTCTCTCTGGGAGTTTAGTCAGCAACACGTGACAGTGGAGTGCCCTCAGAGTTTGTAGGGGTGAGGGCATGGTTTGGGATTTAACAGTATGTCAACAAGGCAGCATGGTGTATCGTGCAGAAACATACATCTCTTTTCCATAAAATATATGTTCGAATTCCCGAACCAATTTTCATTGGGAAGGCGGATTAAGCGTTTTTTTTTTTTTTTTTATCAAAAAGCAATGACTTTTGCATGTGAAAACATAATCCTTCTCATTCCCCCACGTGCTTTATCTAGTCTAGGCTACGTCACTCGTTTTGAGCGGATTTTGCCGCGTTCATATACTAATCGGAACTAGTTAACTCTGACAATTCCGATTTGCTACCTGGTTGTAGTTATACACCTGTCACGTTCAACCGTTTAACAAATCGGACATTTCAGAGTTTCCTTGTTCCGACTGGCACATGAACATGGCATTTGAACCTGGCTCACGCCCGGGAGGCAGCCCGGTTCCAAAATGAATGCAATCACGTTTTACTCAAGTAAACTCCTCCGACCTGGGAAACCCGGGTCAGATTATCGAATCCCCTCATTGAAGCGCGATCATCGTTTTCTTGACATTGTCACTTAAGCCGTTGCCAGAGTAAATTCAGTAAATAGTTCAATTGAAATGGTTACTATGGCAACAAAAGGAAGCGTTATTGAAATTACCTCAGAGTAAATATAGCAGGTCTACGCCTCTTTTTTTAACTATGTACATGTAACATTTGTAGGATTTCCTTCACACAGTGTAAGCCGTAGTAGGTCATGTAAACTAAGTACGTAGCTAGCTAGTTAAAGTGAGTTAGAACGCAAGAAGTTGCTAGATACTTCAAACGACTGCTATCCATCGCTACCGCTATTAGCTACATTGAGACTACCGCCACGTCTTGACAAGACTCTTGTCTGCCTACTGATCCTTTCAATGGCTGCTGCTAAAAAACGTACTATATCGGGCATCGAAGATGTGAGAGACAGAAAAGCAAAGGTTATCAAAGACAGCGGTGAGAAGAGACACATCGCAGCCCTGATCCTCGCGAGGGGAGGCAGTAAGGGGATCCCCCTGAAGAATATCAAAGTTCTCGCCGGTGTCCCCCTCATTGGATGGGTTCTGAGAGCTGCAGTGGACTCCAAACAGTTTGACAGGTAATTCAGTTCAATCTTTGGTCAAATGTATTTCTAATCTAGCTACGGTATATGGACTTGCTCTGACGCTTTTGTTAATAGTAACGTTAGTTAGCTGCACCAAATGCATGTTACAATCTTGTTTTGGGTACACTGATATTTTTGTGATAGTGATAGTCAACGTTGCATATGATGATGCATCTGTCATAACCAGGGGAGAAAGTACAGTAAGACTTGCCAAACGTCAATACACTTGTTGGTGTTTTGTGTAACAGATGTCTCTCTTTCCATTCACCACTGTTTGGAGGTTGGAAATATGTTGCGTGTGGATGGGATTGTAAAGGACCCCTTTGCATATGATTGTTTGACAATCAGATGCAAACATCATGGCTGGTTGTGTTTATGCCACAATAAAAGGTGATACATTTTAAAAGTCAAATGACAAATCTTTATGACTAGGCCCACAGAGATGCTATTGAATGAATAGAGATTCTAAATATAATTATATGATTAGGACCCACGGCCGGCACATCTAGAGCGGAAGTTTGACTAGGGCGGCATTTCCCGAGCTAAACTGACCAAGACGCACCCACAACAACACATAACACCTCACATTATTCTGCCCCAAAACAATGGTACTTTGCTATTCTATCACATTTAATTGAGCTTTTCACTTTCTGAAAAGAGAATATGATTAAACTCAGCCAGCTTTTAGGGAAGCAATTATGTTGTTGAGTTAAGCAACGGATGAGTTGCCGGCTGTTAAAGCTAACATTTTTCTTCTTCGTCGAGCCTCTGTCTGGATGGAAAGGTAACTTTTGAAACTGCCATGCTTAGATTCACAAGGCGTCTAATATTTAATGATTTGCAAACATTAACCGTTTCGTTGCAAACAAGACACTCTGGTTTGATATTGAAGAAATTTGGTAAGAATACCTATTCCTCTGTCCATTCTTCCTGGAAACTTCTATTTGCATTTCCACCTTTCTTTTGAAACTTTTTCAGTGACATTTTGTCTTGATTGCAAGGTGTTTTACCCCAATCAACGCACAAAGAAAAATAACAAAATAATTTAATAGAGACATTAGTGATTTTATCAGTGTAATCAGATTGAAAATATTAGGATATGTTATTGACATTATATAGCCTAGTAACCAGATGTGTTAAAATGAGTTTAATTTGTAGTGTAATAATGAATGGGGCCACTATTATGTTCTGTTCTACCGACTATTAGCTGAGAAAAAAACTGGCCTAAGGCCAAACCTATTGCCAACCCCTCCATTACACTATTCTAGTTTAGGGGGAAAGGAGGGGGACGGCAATTTTTTGTCTTGCCTAGGGCAGCAGAACGTCCAGAGCCGGTCCTGTTAGGCCCATACATTGTTTTAGTACACGCATGTTCACACATAGGAGGTTCCAAACGGGGAAGAAATGACATCTACTTTAACTCCTGGTCATAACTATACATTATTAACTGTTTGTTGTGTAAATATGTATACCCATGTCAGATTCTCATTGAGAGAGTTTGTCTGAAAGTTAGTGTACTGTCTCTGAATGAACCCCTGGTTTGGGCTTGGCCACACAAGACTGGATTGCACTGATGTAGCCTACTTGTTACAAAGCCTGAGGAATCAACTTCTTCCGTTCTTTCTCCCAGTGTGTGGGTATCAACTGACCATGATGACATTGAGAAGGTAGCGAAGGCATGGGGAGCTCAGGTTCACCGCAGGAGCCCAGAGGTGTCCAAAGACTCCTCCAGCTCTCTCGACACCATCCAGGAATTCGTCCGATTAAACCCAGGTAGGGGGTGAACGTCAAGTGTATTTCCTTGATTCCTCATGTCCTCTCTCCTTGCCTCCTTCTCAAAATGCATTAGAGGAGGAGATCTGAGTGGAGGAACCTTTGAGAAGGAGCCGAGGAGGGAGGCGTGAGGAATCAAGCTAGCTTGGCTAAGGCTCTGGGACAGTATGTATCAAGCATCTCAGAGTAGGAATACTGATCTGGGATCAGGTCCCCCCTGTCCATGTAGTCTTATTTGTTGTGATCTATGAGCTAAATCAGCACTCCAACTCCGAGACACGTGAACCATACGACCTCCAGGGCCGCAGAGCATGCTGCTGTTTTTCCTTCCTCCTTTTTAATCAGAACCTGAGGACACCAGTCTGGGAAACCAGGTGTGTGGTCTGACTCACCACTCTCCAGCCAATCAGTGACAGTTATTGTGCCCCCTGCACAGTTGTGCACCACTGATCTTGCTCACATGATAATTCTCACATGCTATTTTCTTTTAACCTCTATGGGCTAGCGTCCCACCTACTCAACAGCCAGTGTAATCCCGTGGCGCGATATTCAAATACCTCAAAAATGCAAAAAATTCAATTTTTCAAACATATGACTATTTTACACCATTTTAAAGACAAGACTCTCGTTAATCTAACCACACTGTCCGATTTCAAAAAGGCTTTACAACGAAAGCAAAACATTAGATTATGTCAGCAGAGTACCCAGCCAGAAATAATCAGACACCCATTTTTCAAGCTAGCATATAATGTCACATAAACCCAAACCACAGCTAAATGCAGCACTAACCTTTGATGATATTCATCAGATGACAACCCTAGGACATTATGTTATACAATACATGCATGTTTTGTTCAATCAAGTTCATATTTATATCAAAAACCAGCTTTTTACATTAGCATGTGACTAGCATGTGACTAGCATTCCCACCGAACACTGCCGGTGTATTGACTAAATTACTCACGATAAACGTTCACAAAAAACATAACAATTATTTTAAGAATTATAGATACAGAACTCCTTTATGCACTCGATATGTCCGATTTTAAAATAGCTTTTCGGTGAAAGCACATTTTGCAATATTCTAAGTAGATAGCCCGGCATCACAGGGCTAGCTATTTAGACACCCATCAAGTTTAGCACTCACCAAAGTCAGATTTACTATAAGAAAAATGTTATTACCTTTGCTGTTCTTCGTCAGAATGCACTCCCAGGACTTCTACTTCAATAACAAATGTTGGTTTGGTCCAAAATAATCCATTGTTATATCCAAATAGCGGCGTTTTGTTCGTGCGTTCAAGACACTATCCGAAAGGGTAAATAAGGGTGACGAGCATGGCGCATTTCGTGACAAAAAAATTCGAAGGATCTCAACCGCTGTTTAAAATCAATTTTTATGCCATTTTTCTCGTAAAAAAGCGATAATATTCCGACCGGGAAAGCGTGTATACGTACAAAGAGAGAGAAAATAAAAACATCTCGTGCCCTCGTGCACGAGCCTGAGTCTCAGAGTACTCTGACCGGCCACTATCCAAACGCGATAATGTGTTTCAGCCTGGGGCTGCCTCGATATCATTCAGCTTTTTCCCGGGCTCTGAGAGCCTATGGGAGCCGTAGGAAGTGTCACGTTACAGCAAAGATCCTCAGTCTTCAATAAAAAGAGCCAAGATGAACAACAACAGGCCACTTCCTGTTCAGAATCTTCTCAGGTTTTTGCCTGCCATATGAGTTCTATTATACTCACAGACACCATTCAAACAGTTTTAGAAACTTTAGGGTGTTTTCTATCCAAAGCCAATAATTATATGCATATTCTAGTTACTGGGCAGGAGTAGTAACCAGATTAAATCGGGTACGTTTTTTATCCGGCCGTGTCAATACTGCCCCCTAGCCCTAACAGGTTAATTCAATTTCTAATACCATAACCCTAATCCCAACCCTAGGAAAGTGTTGCATATCAATCAGTCAATCACATTTCTTTATAAAGCCCCTTTTTACGTCAGCAGAAGACACAAAGTGCTTATCCAGAAACCCAGGCTAAAACCCAAAAGAGTAAGCAATGCAGATGTAGAAGCACGTCTGGTATTAACAGAGTTTCAGGTGGTAGATTGATAGAGTGAGAGCGGCTATAGACAATCCATGAATAGGGGGCTATCCAAATGAAGTGGGACCTACTCCATAAATACAGATGTCAACAGTAACCATGTAGATTTATTCATGTCATATTATATGTGGCTACCTGATTAAATAATGGATAAATCAAATATATTTTGTGTTGTCCTCCTCCAGAGGTGGATGTGATCTGTCACATCCAGGCCACGTCTCCCTGCCTGCACCCCTTCCACCTGAAGGAGGCCCTGGAGATGATCACCAAGCAGGGCTTCACGTCCGTCTTCTCTGTGGTCCGACAACACCACTTCCGCTGGCAGGAGGTGAAGAAAGGAGGTACGGTATAGCCATGTGTTATGTTTAGGACCGTACACTTATTATCAGTTAGTTAACTGGAGAGGTTCCAACAAACTTAATGTACAGGTCTGTCAGGAGATCTGAAGGGTCAGTCCCTTCACTTGTCCTTTAAACTGCTGCACAAGTTTCCTAAGCATGACTAAGCAGACACAGATACAAGGAATTAGTATCAGGGTGGGAGAGTGTATCTAGTTCCTCTTCTGCTTGACCCGCACCCTGTGAACAAACCATAAGCACATCGCAACTTAATAACACAAAACAACAATTCTCATTGTCAGACAGTTTACAGAACATGCCAACCTTGAGAAAGAACACAATGTGTACAGCATATAACATTTTCCACTACACTGCCTGAGGAAAAACTGTCCCTCACTTTATAAGTAGGGTCAGGAGTTTGGCCTGACCATGTGACCAGAGGCAGGAAAACTCTAGTGCCCTAGATGTTTTGTGTTTGAAATCACCTACCCATCATATCTTGATGTAAGATGCTAATGTTCAATGATAAAGGATTGTGTTTATAAGAGCGTCTGCTAAATGACTAACATGTACAGTTGAAGTAGGAAGTTTACATACACTTACGTTGGAGTCATTAAAACAAATTTTTCAACCACTCCACAAATTTCTTGTTAACAAACTATAGTTTTGGCAAGTCGGTTAGGACATCTACTTTGTGCATGACACAAGTAATTTTTCCAACAATTGTTTACAGACAGATTATTTCACTTATAATTCACAATTCCAGTGAGTCAGAAGTTTACATACACTAAGTTGACTGCCTTTAAACAGCTTGGAAAATTCCAGAAAATTATGTCATGGCTTTAGAAACTTCTGATAGGCTAATGGACATAATTTGAGTCAATTGGAGGTGTACCTGTGGATGTATTTCAAGGCCTACCTTCAAACTCAGTGCCTCTTTGCTTGACGTCATGGGAAAATCAAAAGAAATCAGCCAAGACCTCAGAAAAAAAATGGTAGACCTCCACAAGTCTGGTTCATCCTTGGGAGGAATTTCCAAATGCCTGAAGGTACCACGTTCATCTGTACAAACTATAGTACGCAAGTATAAACACCATCGGACCATGCAGCCGTCATACCGCTCAGGAAGGAGACGCGTTCTGTCTCCTAGAGATGAACGTACTTTGGTGCGAAAAGTGCAAATAAATCCCAGAACAACAGCAAAGGACCTTGTGAAGATGCTGGAGGAAACAGGTACAAAAGTATCTATATTCACAGTAAAACGAGTCCTATATCGACATAACCTGAAAGGCCGCTCAGCAAGGAAGAAGTCACTGCTCCAAAACTGCCATAAAAAAGACAAACTATGGTTTGCAACTGCACATGGGGACAAAGATTGTACTTTTTGGAGAAATGTCTTCTGGTCTGATGAAACAAAAATAGAACTGTTTGGCCATAATGACCATCGTTATGTTTGGAGGAAAAAGGGGGAGGCTTGCAAGCCGAAGAATACCATCCCAACCGTGAAGCACAGGGGTGGCAGCATCAAGTTGTGGGGGTGCTTTGCTGCAGAAGGGACTGGTGCACTTCACAAAATAGATGGTATCACGAGGCAGGAAAATTATGTGGATATATTGAAGCAACACCTCAAGACATCAGTCAGGAAGTTAAAGCTTGGTCGTAAAGGGGTCTTCCAAATGGACAATGACCCCAAGCATACTTCCAAAGTTGTGTCAAAATGGCTTAAGGACAACAAAGTCAAGGTATTGGAGTGGCCATCACAAAGCCCTGATCTCAATCCCATAGAAAATTTGTAGGCAGAACTGAAAAGGCGTGTGCAAGCAAGGAGGCCTATAAACCTGACTCAGTTACACCAGTTCTGTCAGGAGGAATAGGCCGAAATTCACCCAACTTGTGGAAGGCTACCTGAAACGTTTGACCCAAGTTAAACAATTTAAAGGCAATGCTACCAGATACTAATTGAGTGTATGTAAACTTCTGACCCACTGGGAATGTGATGAAAGAAATAAAAGCTGAAATAAATCATTCTCTCTACTATTATTCTGACATTTCACATTCTTAAAATAAAGTGGTGATCCTAACTGAGCTAAAACATGGAATTTTTACCTGGATTAAATGTCAGGAATTGTGAAAAACTGAGTTTAAATGTATTTGGCTAAGGTGTATGTAAACTTCTGACTTCAACTGTAAATATAGTACCTTTCACAAGCACATTACATGGAAGTAACTCCATCCACCTCTAATCACTGTGTATCACAATAGAGAGATGAGGGGTGAGTTTTTCTCCTGACCAGGAAGTAGTCTGGTTTCTAGTTATGACCTATAACATTGATTATGTGTTCTCTCTCCTGTTCAGGTAGTGTAGCCACCCAGCCTCTGAACTTAGACCCGTCTAACAGGCCCCGGAGACAGGACTGGGATGGAGAGCTGTGTGAGAACGGATCTTTCTACATTTATACCAGAGCGACGACAGAGAGAGGCCTGCAGGTAACTGGCACAATACCCCATCAGGGCCCATAGTCACAAAGCGTTTCAGGATAGGAGTACTGGTCTAGGATCAGTTTTCCCTTTTCAATGAGCACTCAACACGCTGCGCCTTGGTCCCCTTTATACGACGCTGTTACAGAACTACTCATCAAGACTGGACTAAACAGTGTGGATCAGAGGACTGGACCTGGGAAGAGATCCTTGATGGGGCAGGACCTTGGACAAGGCCGGGGGAGTATCGCCGCCCGCAGGAGGAGATAGAGGCAGCGAGGGCGGAACGGCGATACTGGGAGGAACGGGCAAGAAAGCAACAGGAGCCCGAGAGGCAGCGGCAAAACATTCTTTGGGGGGGCACACGGGTAGATTGGCTAAGGCGGGTTTAAGACCTGAGCCAACTCCCAGTGCTTGCCGTGGGGAGCGAGTGACTGAACAAGCACCGTGTTATGCGGTGATGCGCACTCACAGCCCGGTGCGCTCGGTGCAAGCTCCTCACCGTTGTCGTGCTAAGGTTGGCACTCAGCCAGCAAGGAATATGCCTGCTCAGCATTCCTGCCCTCCAGTGCGCCTCCATAGCCTGTGCTTGCTCCACGTCCTGTGCTTGCTCCTCGCACTCTCCCTCCAGTGCGCCTCCATAGCCCAGTACGTCCTGTGCCTTCTCGCACTCTCCCTCCAGTGCGCCTCCATAGCCCAGTACGGCCGGTGCCTGCTCTGAGCACCCGGTCCTCAGTGCGTCTCTCCAGTCCGGTGAGACCTGTTCCAGCTCCATGAGTAAAGCCTCCAGTGATAATCTATGGTCCGAAGCCTGTAGAGATGATCCATGGCACGAAGCCTCCAGTGATAATCTATGGTCCGAAGCCTGTAGAGATGATCCATGGCACGAAGCCTCCAGAGGTAATCCATGGCCCGGAGCCTGTAGGGATAATCCATGGCAGGAAGCCTGTAGGGATTATCCATGGTCCGGAGCCTGTAGGGATAATCCATGGTAAGAAGCCTGTAGGGATAATCCATGGCCCGGAGCCTGTAGAGATGATCCATGGTACGAAGCCTCCAGTGATGATCCATGGCACGGAACCTGTATTGATGATCCATGGCATGGAGCCTGCAGCAACGGTCCCTAGTCCGGAACCTACAACGACGCTCTCCAGTCCGGAGCCTCCTGCGACGCTTCTCAGTCCGGAGCCTCCAGCGACGCTCCTCAGTCCGGAGCCTCCAGCGACTCTCCCCAGTCCGGAGCCTTCAGCGACGCTCCCCAGGTCCGGAGCCTCCAGCGACGCTCCCCAGGTCCGGAGCCTCCAGCGACGCTCCCCAGGTCCGGAGCCTCCAGCGACGCTCCCCAGGTCCGGAGCCTCCAGCGACGATCCCCAGGTCCGGAGCCTGGAGTCTTCAGCGGCGGTCCGCAGCCCGGAGTCTTCAGCGGCGGTCCGCAGCCCGGAGTCTTCAGCGACGATTCAGTTGGCGTTCCAAAGCCTCCGGCGATGATCCACGGTCTGGTTCCTCCGGACACACAGAAGCGGGGGGATAAGCGGGCGGTGGGGGTGCTACGCCCTGAACCGGAGCCGCCGCTAATTATAGATGCCCACCCGGGCCCTCCCCTATAGGTTCAGGTTTGCGGCCGGGAGTCCGCACCTTTGAGGAGGGGGTACTGTCACGCTCTGACCTAGGAGAGCTGTGTTTTCTCTGTTTAGTTAGGTCAGGGTGTGATAGGTGGGTGGGCATTCTATGTTTTGTTTTTCTATGTTTTGGCCAGGTATGGTTTCTAATCAGAGGCAGCTGTCTATCGTTTTCTCTGATTGGAAGTCATACTTAGGCAGCCTGTTTTTCCCTTTGTTTTCGTGGGTAGTTGTTTTCTGTTTTGTTTAAGGACCTGACAGAACTGTTGGCTGTTGTTTTGTTTTCTTTGTTTAAGTGTTTTCATTAAAAGTAAAGATGAGCACTCAACCCGCTGCGCCTTGGTCCCCTTTATACGACGCCCGTTACATGTGTATGTCTGTTGCTGGTGGTGAACCCTATTCCCCTCGGGATCAATAAAGTGTATTCATTCAGTGGATCTGAGCCTGACTAGAAACAACATACACACTGAGAGATGGAGTGATCTGTGATACTACTAGATATTCTATTGTCAACTGGTGTTGTTTTAAATGCTAATAGAAATGCCCTTTGTGTTGTTGTCTTTCTCAGGGGGGGAAGTGGGCTTACTATGAGATGCTGCCAGAGTACAGTGTGGATATTGATGTGGATATCGACTGGCCCGTGGCAGAACAGAGAGTACTGAGGTAGTCTGAAATCACTGACCTGGAGTTTCAATCTCTCTCTGTCTGTCTCTCTCTCTCTCTCTCTCTCTCGCTCTCTCTCTCTCTCTCTCTCTCTCTCTCTCTCTCTCTCTCTCGTAAAGTGTTTATTTGCATGCACTTGAAATATAATTAGATTTTGTGGTAAAGCAACACAATGAACAATGCTGTAACACAGAGGAGTGGTTGTCCAAATGTATTTCCCTGTGTGTTGTTTCTCTCCAGGTTTGGTTACTTTGGTCTGGACAAGCCTGAGGTGTATTTCCCTGTGTGTGTTGTTTCTCTCCAGGTTTGGTTACTTTGGTCTGGACAAGCCTGAGATGTATTTCCCTGTGTGTGTTGTTTCTCTCCAGGTTTGGTTACTTTGGTCTGGACAAGCCTGAGATGTATTTCCCTGTGTGTGTTGTTTCTCTCCAGGTTTGGTTACTTTGGTCTGGACAAGCCTGAGATGTATTTCCCTGTGTGTGTTGTTTCTCTCCAGGTTTGGTTACTTTGGTCTGGACAAGCCTGAGATGTATTTCCCTGTGTGTGTTGTACCTCTCCAGGTTTGGTTACTTTGGTCTGGACAAGCCTGAGGTGGTGCGTCTGCTGCTGTGTAAAGTCTCAGGCTGTCTGACTGACGGCCGCGTCCTCATCTCTGTCTCTGGAGAGGAGATGGTCTCAGTCAACACCAGAGATACTATGGGTATCCGCATGCTGCAGAGAGAGGGAGTGGAGGTACAGATACTGTACATACAGAACAAACACACTGCAGAGAGAGGGGGTGGAGGTACAGATACTGTACATACAGAACAAACACACTGCAGAGAGAGGGAGTGGAGGTACAGATACTGTACATACAGAACAAACACACTGCAGAGAGAGGGAGTGGAGGTACAGATACTGTACATACAGAACAAACACACTGCAGAGAGAGGGAGTGGAGGTACAGATACTGTACATACAGAACAAACACACTGCAGAGAGAGGGAGTGGAGGTACAGATACTGTACATACAGAACAAACACACTGCAGAGAGAGGGAGTGGAGGTACAGATACTGTACATACAGAATGTATAGAACAAACACACTGCAGAGAGAGGGAGTAGAGATACAAAGATAATGTGATGAATACTGGTGATTCATTCATTGTATTTTAAAAGATCACATTGGGAGCGGAAAACAGTGACAGACAGGTGTTACTTAATTTTTTTACGACTGCTACCACAAATTAATGTATTGTCTGTGTTGTAATGTCTATGTTGTATCGTTTATGTTGTATGGTCTATGTTGTAATGTCTATGTTGTAATAGGAATTTCCAGGTGAACAAAAAGGAGAGCAGTCATTGGTAAAGTCAATCAAAAATCATTCTGGTTTATTAAAGTTGCAACAGGGAGACAGACACCTCAAGCCCATAAGCAGAGAAAATGTATCTTGGGAGACAGACCCTTTCTATCCTAATCAGACAGCACCACATGTTCTGTAAACACCAGCCCAGAGGCTTGTGGGAAGACAAAACAAAAGGCAGTGACTTGTCCAGCTGCTACAGAATCAACCGAGTTCACACAATGTCAATACAATACAACAGTGAATAATCAGTGTCCTCAGACCTGGTACCTCCAGTCTGGTGTTAATCACTATCAACAGATAAGACAATAATCCATAACATTCACTATCAAGTCTAGTGACCATCAACCTGCACCTTGAATGTTACAAACAGAACACTGGGAATGATTTGTATTACAGAACTCTAAATACTGTATGTTAAACATTGTGTTAATCCCTCTGAACTGAATATGAACTTATATTTCCCCATTACACTCAGTCTGTACAATACATAGAAAATACACTACAAAACAGAGCTCACATAGAAAACAGAGCTCCCATACAAAACAGAGCTCCCATACAAAACACAGAGCATAAACATTTGTTTTATTCTGTCTCCTCCAGGTGATCTTGATCTCATCCAGTGAGGACCCTGTGACCAAGGCCCTGGCTGACAAGCTGTCCCAGAGGACAGGCTGCGAGGTCAGGCAGCTGGGCAAGGACATCCAGTGTGAGTTCAAAGCCATGATGGACGACAAGGATCTGGACTGGAAGGAGGTCGCCTATATGGGTAAACTCACTGTTCTTTTCAATAAACAATTTACTACTACTACTACTATTACTGCTACGACTACTACTGCTACTACTACTGCTACTACTGCTACTACTACTGCTACTACGACTACTACTACTACTATTACTGCTACGACTACTACTGCTACTACTACAACTACTACTGCTACTACTACTGCTACTACTACTACTACTACTGCTACTACTGCGACTACTGCTACTACTTCTACTACTACTACTAGTTAGTTATATAGCACAGTTTGAAATATAGTGGAATCTCAAGGTTCTTAACCTTCTATTCTGAGTAATACTTGTGCATTCATGTCAATCAAAACGTTTGAAGATCGTTTTATTTGGAGCCCTTCTGAGATGGAAATCAAATAAAATGTTATTTGTCACATGCGCCGAATACAACAGGTGTAACCTCACAGTGTTTACTCACAATGATTACTTACAAGCCCTAACCAACAATGCAGGTTAAAAAAAATTAAAATACCTAATGAATAAGACTACCTTATACACACAAATGTAAAGGGATGAATATGTACATATAAATATATGGATGAGTGGGCGTAACTGGAAAGACTGGTGGTAATCTTTGATGCCCGGATTCTGAACTCGCCACACAGAGATTGAGATGTTCCCGCCATTCCATTCAACACTAATGATGCGGATTGTTGGGCATGTGAAAACATTTGTGTTGATCTATCAAGGTTGAGATCGAAAGCTGCATTCATATCTGCCCCTATGACCAATTCGTACTCTGAAAGTGATATCAATTCTTTGGTAAGCCCAGCGAAAAAGCTGTCCTCAAAAACAGCGGGTGCATAGATAGACACAAATGCTAATTTCTTTCCATATATAGACGTGTAAATGTAAGCTAAGTAGCCTGAAGTATCCTTGCTAGTCTTTTCGATAACTAAAGTTATATTCTTTTTAATCAAAATAACCACGTCTTTGGACTTAGAGGCTCCACTAGTCGAAGCAACAACTTTATACACCTTATCCTGTAAGCGGTGGATGTCCCCTACTCAACAATGCAGTTCAAGAAAGAGTTAAGAAAATATTTACCAAATAAACTAAAGTTTAAAATTAACAAAATAACAATAACGAGGCTATATACAGGGGGTACAGGAGTCAATGTGCAGGGGTACAGGTTAGTCGAAGTAATTTGTACATGTAGGTAGGGGTGAAGTGACTATGCATAGATGATAAACAGCGAGTAACAGCAGTGTACAAAACAAATGGAGGGGGGTGTCAACGTAAATAATCTGGTTGCCATTTTATTAATTGTTCAGCAGTCTTATGGCTTGGAGGTGGAAGCTGTTAAGGATCCTTTTGGTCCTAGATTTGGTGCTCCGGTACCGCTTGCCGTGTGGTAGCAGAGAGAACAGTCTATAACTTGGGTGACTGGAGTCATTGACAATTTTTTGGCCTTTCCTCTTTCCTCTATTATATAGGTCCTGGATGGCAGGAAGCTTGGCTCCAGTGATGTACTGGGCCGTTCGCACTACCCTCTGTAGCACTTTAAGTTCAGATGCCGAGCAGTTGCCATACCAGGCGGTGATGCAACCGGTCATGGTGCTCTCGATGGTGCAGCTGTAGAACTTTTTGAGGATCTGGGGACCCATGCCAAATCTTTTCAGTCTGCTGAGGGGGTAAAGGTGTTGTCGTGCCCTCTTCACGACTGTCTTGGTGTGTTTGGACCATGATAGTTAGTTGGTGATGTGGACACCAAGGAACTTGATACTCTCGACCCGCTCTATTACAGCCCCGTCGATGTTAATGGGGGCCTGTTTGGCCGCCTTTTCCTGTAGTCCACGAGCAGCTCATTCTTAGAATACTTCCATAACCACCTTATGGACACTTAAATAGATTTAAAATAAAATTAAAACATATCTCACACCTCCATTTCATCCCTCCATCTCTCCTTCCTACAGGTAATGATGCACCAGATGTTGACTGTCTGAACCTGGCTGGGCTGAGTGCAGTACCCCGGGACGCCCCAGTGGTGGCGATCAACGCTGCTAAATACTCCTGCCACAGTGCTGCAGGCCTGGGGGCTGTGAGGGAGTTTTCTGAACACATCCTGCTGCTCAAGAAGAAGGCCAAGTCTCAGATGGAACAGGACCGCATCCACAGAAATACATTCTAAATGCTAGAATGTGTTCTAAAGTCACAGAGATCCATTCTAAACTCTAGAATGTGTTCTAAAGTCACAGAGATCCATTCTAAACTCTAGAATGTGTTCTAAAGTCACAGAAATACTTTCTAAACTCTAGAATGTGATATAAAGCGGTCATGGGCAAACTTTTTGGCTTGAGGGCCAAACAGATTTTTTGGGGACCGATTTGTTTGTCGAAATCAATTTCTGGGCCAGAAAAGGGGCAGTTATTTTAAAATATATAGGTCCATTATAATTTCTAGATACTTTCTATCTCGTTTTAGACCTTCATGACGAGAAGTGTTTTTTTTACCCAGAATAATAATTTCCCGGCAAAAAAACATTCTTATTCTAAACTTCACATGTAAACTGGAAGAGTTGCATTCTCAATTGCATACTCCTCGCACCCACTCTCCCTGTCTCCTTCTCTTCCCTCTGACATTCTCCAATGATTTTTGAGAAGGAGATGAGGAGAGAGGACTCGGGGAAAATGCAATTGAGAACATCCCCTTGTCATTCATTGTCATGTAAAAAAGGAGTTGACAAGAAAGCAGTAACAGGCTAACACTCAGGATATTGTATTCTAAACTACATTCTATCAATCAGACAAAGTGACAAAGCTTATTGTCATCTCTCTACTTTCTCTGGAGTTCTAGAAATAAGTATATTTACTCACTTTCATGTTCTTAGCTCAGGCTGATATGTTTTTTCCAGGTTGTCAGGTCAGTGTAGTTTGGGTTTTATAATCACTACATGTTGTGTTGACAAATACAGTATGTACTTTAATTGTCTTTGTTTTAATGAAATGAAGCATATACACTGAGTGTATAAAACATTATGAACACCTGCTCTCTTTTTGACAGACTGACCAGGTGAAAGCTATGATCCCTTATTGATGTCACTTGATAAATCCATCAGTGTAGATGAAGGGGAGGAAACAGGTAAAAACGTTTTTAAGCCTTGAGACATGGATTGTGTGTGTGTGCCTTTCAGAGGGTGAATGGGTAAGATAAAATATTTAAGTGCCCTTGAACAGGCTCTGGTAGTAGGTGCCAGGAGGACCGGTTTGTACTGAGAACTGCAACGCTGCTGGGTTTTTCACACTGAACCGTTTCCTGTGTGTATCTTGAATGGTCCATGAACACAACTGTGGGAAGCATTGGAGTCAAAATGGGCCAGAATCCCTGTAGAACGCCTTTGACTCCGTGTAGAGTCCATGTCCTGATGAATTGGGGGTGGGGGGTGGTAATATCTCTATATTAGGAAGGTGTTGTTAATGTTTTATACACTCAGTGAATGTGTATATATATATATGAGGCCTTTAATCAGATTGATTGTTTTTTAATGTATGTTCTTTATATGTGTTAGAATGTAGTAGGACATTGGTTTGAGTTGCTTTGACATTCTTGTTTTATGGTTTACTATTGTACTGTATTTTCCTGCAGTTTATTTGTTAAATGTTATATGATGTTCTCATAAATGAAAACAAAACTAGATAAATATATTGTGTCATGGAGTCATTATCTGATGGGACAGTTGACATACACCTTTTCACCATCAGAGGGTAGCCTAAAGCCTCAGTTGAAGGAAACCCATTGGACAGCCTAATGTCTCAGTTGAAGGAAACCCATTGGACAGCCTAACGTCTCAGTTGAAGGAAACCCATTGGACAGCCTAACGTCTCAGTTGAAGGAAACCCATTGGACAGCCTAACGTCTCAGTTGAAGGAAACCCATTGGACAGCCTAACGTCTCAGTTGAAGGAAACCCATTGGACAGCCTAATGTCTCAGTTGAAGGAAACCCATTGGACAGCCTAATGTCTCAGTTGAAGGAAACCCATTGGACAGCCTAATGTCTCAGTTGAAGGAAACCCATTGGACAGCCTAATGTCTCAGTTGAAGGAAACCCATTGGACAGCCTAATGTCTCAGTTGAAGGAAACCCATTGGACAGCCTAATGTCTCAGTTGAAGGAAACCATTGGACAGCCTAACGCCTCAGTTGAAGGAAACCCATTGGACAGCCTAACGTCTCAGTTGAAGGAAACCCATTGGACAGCCTAATGTCTCAGTTGAAGGAAACCATTGGACAGCCTAACTTCTCAGTTGAAGGAAACCCATTGGACAGCCTAATGTCTCAGTTGAAGGAAACCCATTGGACAGCCTAACTTCTCAGTTGAAGGAAACCCATTGGACAGCCTAATGTCTCAGTTGAAGGAAACCCATTGGACAGCCTAACGCCTCAGTTGAAGGAAACCCATTGGACAGCCTAACGCCTCAGTTGAAGGAAACCCATTGGACAGCCTAATGTCTCAGTTGAAGGAAACCCATTGGACAGCCTAACGCCTCAGTTGAAGGAAACCCATTGGACAGCCTAACGCCTCAGTTGAAGGAAACCATTGGACAGCCTAATGTCTCAGTTGAAGGATACCCATTGGACAGCCTAACGCCTCAGTTGAAGGAAACCCATTGGACAGCCTAATGTCTCAGTTGAAGGAAACCCATTGGACAGCCTAACGCCTCAGTTGAAGGAAACCCATTGGACAGCCTAATGTCTCAGTTGAAGGAAACCCATTGGACAGCCTAACACCTCAGTTGAAGGACAGACAGGGATTTCAATTGCATACTCCTCGCTTCCTCTCTTCTTGCCAAAACCCATTGGATGAGAAAGACAGAAGTTCCACCCCCTCTAACCTTCTCCTCCAATGGGTTTTGAGAAGGAGTATGCAGTTGAGATCTTCCCAGGGATGACGCCCCTGGTCATTAGTGAGTTTAAGTCAGAACTGTTATAATTAAATATCCACAGTATGGGCCCATGGGGCTATGGATAAAAGTAGCTGCGACACCCTCAGCACCCTATTATGTCTATAGATATAAATTGCACAAAAATTATTGTATATGTATATACATGTATGTTTTGATGCATTCTTCTCTCTTTAGTTAACCCATCCGCCCTTCATCTACACCGCATTTATTGACTCTAAACCCGAATGCCCCGTGGATATAACCGCAGTGACTGCAGAATATGAGTCAACCTGCACATCACTAATATTCATGTATTTCAGTCTACATGCATTTTTTGACAATAGCCTATATGTCAGTGATGATTGGTTACTCAAAACAAAATCCTTAAACAAGGTATGTTTACCCTGAATATAACATGTGCACACCACATTACGATACAATACAACAAACTACTAGCTGTAGATGTTGCACTGATAAGCCATATAGGGGTTTTAAATAAGTGCTGCCAGTTCACGATGGGGTCCATCAACCACACCATCATAGCAAAGCACTGTGTGTGAAACGTTTATGACATGTTTTGTTGAAGGAATGTTATTGTAGAATCAGTTGTAACAGCATATAATTATCTCGTAAACAGATTTCAAATAGCATATATTCCAGAAATCCTTCTCCCAAAGATCCTTTCTATGGATTTTATTTCAGGAAAACCCTCTCCAAAAAATACACCTATATAATAATTTGAAGGCCAAATTCACCAGGAATCCCCCTGAAGTCGCTTTATATTTGATGTTCTATGAAGACCATCTCAAGCTAATATTACATACTAATATTAATACCCATAATATGTTTTATTCATTACTCCCTTTGTTTACAAAGCCATACTACACAAGGTTCCAACTTACTTACATTTTTTGCAAACGTATAAAATAAATGAGATACCAAACCCGTTCTTCAAATTCCTCAGTTCTGAACGGAATTAGATAATTACGCTTTTAGTTATCAAGCTCCACATTTTTGGAATCGCTTACAAAATTCATTACATTTGGATTTCCTGGTGCCACTAGGGCATTTTAAAACCCTGATGATGAATGAGTTCACTGAGGTGTGCAATTGTTTTGATTGACTTTAATAACTTGTTTATGATGGCTGTGATGTTCTAATGTAATGTACCTGTTATTGTATCTTGTAGTTTTATTTGGTATTTCATGTCCTCAGGGCACCATTGGAAATGAGGTCCTGGTCTCAATTGGGCTCCCCTGATTAAATCAAAGTTAATAAAATAAACATCAGAGAAAGGAACAGGGGTAGATAAACAATTTGTCATGCCTAAAGAAAAATTGTGTTAATTTGTACAAGACCTTACTTAACTTACTAACAGTCATACTTCAAGTTCATAGTAGAATATATATTTTATGCATGTACAGTATGTCACAGTTTAGTGTGAACCCCCTTTTACTCCACCCAACCCCGAATTTAATATTCACCAGCACACAACCCCAACACAGAAGACCAGGAATGATAAGTATGCTTTGGGCTGTTAGGGTGACCGTATTACCGCCACACAGTCATGACTGCAGTCAAATGAAAGGTTCTCAATTTTTTTGACTTGTAAAATAGGGACATAATTGGAAAATGCCATGGATACCCCCACTCTCAACTTAAACTGGTGACTGAACTAAGTGAATAGTATATTTTTCCGCTGTCCCTGTTTCGATACAGGTGTATGATAATGGTTCCATTCTAAATCACACATATTATTTAGCATATGTATCACATCCACTCCCCGCTCCAGCGCTCGATGTCACCGGTCTACTAACCACCGGTCCTGCCCACCCATCTTTACCCACACCTGCCAATCATCATTACGCACACCTGTGTCTCATCTTCAGTCACACCTGGACTTCATTATTCCCTTGATTACCTACCCTTTATATACCACTGTTTTGTTGTCAGTTGTCAGGTAGTCGTTTATGTTTCCATGTCAGAAGCTGCTCTTGTTTTGTATCGGGCCATGTTCGATGTCATTAAACTCACTACCTGCATCCTGACTCCCTACGTTACAATATGTAAAGACAAGATTAAATCAAGAATAGTGTGATGGGTATTAGAATATCACTTGTGAATGATATATTATCACTTGCAGTGGTGTAAGGTATTTAAGTAAAAATACTTTAAAGTACTACCTAAGTCATTTTTTGGAGTATCTGTATTTACATTACTATTTATATTTAACTTTTACTTCACTACATTCCTAAAGAAAATAATGTACATTTTACTCCATACATTTTTGTCACGACTTCCGCCGAAGTTGGTGCCTCTCCTTGTTCGGGCGGCGTTCGGAGGTCGACATCACCGGCTTTCTAGCCACCACCGATCTGTTTCATTGTCCATTTGTTTTGTCTTGATTGTACACACCTGGTTTCTATTACATTATTATTTATTCCCTATTTAACCCGCTGGTTCCCACATGGTTTTGTGCGTGTTTGTTCGTTGTTAAGTGTTCGCTATTTTCTGTGAGCTGGAGTATTTTCCCTGCGTGGAGTTATTTTGTGATTGATTCGAGGAAAGTACGTTTTTATTCAGTTCTGTGTCCTGCGCCTGACTCCGTCCTATCCGCTGCACACTGACACATGACAATTTTCACTGACACCCAAAAGTACTTGATACATTTTGAATGCTTAACAGGACAGTTAAATGGTTCAATTCACGCACTTATCAAGAGAACATCCCTGGTCATCCCTACTGCCTCTGATCTGGTGGACACACTAAACACACATGTTTTGTTTGTTGGAGTGTGCCCCTGGCTGAAAAACAAGAAAATGGTGCAGTTTGGTTTGCTTTATGTAAGAAATTTGATATAGGTATATTTTAGCAATTACATTTACTTTTGATACTTAAGTAAATTTAAAACCAAATACTTTTAGACTTTTACTCTAGTAGTATTTTACTGTATGACTTTCACTTTTACTTGAGTAATTTTCTATTAAGGTATATTTCATTTTACTCAAGTATGATAATTGGGTACTTTATCCACCACTGATCACTTGGGATTGATGCCCAGCTTCAGGCAAACAGCGCATGCTTTTCTTGTGACCATTTCAAGTCACATGTAGCCTAGCCCATAGGCCTATATGTTTTGATAAGGTTTGTATCACAACTAAAGTGGCCAAATAACTTGACACATTAATCCAGTTTACAACGGGTGTAGAGCTTAACTGGCATTCATACGCAGCGCATGACTTTCAAGTTTGGGGAAGATAATTTTCACCATAAAAATGCACCTTTATAATAAAAGCATTACATGCATAATCGCATTTGTGGTCACTTTTGATAATGGTGTTTTCCTGCTAATGGAACATTCGCGCTTATAGCCAACTGACGTGTGTGCATTACTGCGCTTATAATGAAGAAATAGCCTAATAGTTAACAATTTAAGCTAAACGTTCTCCTCTGTTGTGTCAGGCTCATTGCTTAAAACAGTTTTTTTGTATGCTAATGGTTGTAATAATTTGGGATCTATCACATCCTACAACTGTCCTGGACTATGTTTAAATATTTATTTCTCGCACAGAATAGGTCAATTTTTGTACAATGGGGGATAGTAGATTGACATAGGCTAGTGCTTTTGCGTTAGACCTCCCGGCTGTGTGCTGAGGCACACAGCCGGGAGGAGGGAATTATAATTATTATATTCAGCCCAAGGGCACAATTGCCACTGGCCGCAAAAGGCATGGATTTATTTGGATTTATTATTGGCTTTACGGCCACACAAAGGGGATGAAGCCGGGAAATTTGAGGCATTATCAAGTGCATATCAAATTGTGAATGAGAGACTGATAAAGTGTGTACAGCCTGCCCAAAAAACAAAGCAGAGCTCATGCCTTTCAAGCGACTTTTTTCAAATCATCATTAGAGTCATTAGAGTCAAATCATGAAGCTTAGGATGTATTAAAAATCAAAACATATTAGGCCAACATTTGTATCACAACTAAAGTTACATAACTGTAAGCATATGAGGACCTGTTTTTTTGTTAACCGCTCAACAATGAATAGCCGCATGTGCGCATTCCCCCCTTTCTATTTTTTTCCGCTATGTTCAATTGTATTCTTCATATTATAAAGTAATACCATGGAATTCTAAGATAATCTCAAATCAAATGTAATGTGTCACGTGACGATTTAAACAGGTGTAGACCTTACCGTGAAATGCTTACCTACAAGCCCTTAACCAACAGTGCAGTTCAAGAAATGGAGTTAAGAAAATATTTACTAAATAAAATAAAGTAAAAATTAAAAAGTAGAATTACATAACAATAACGATGCTATATACAGGGGGCCAGGTACCGAGTAAATGTGCGGGGGTACAGGTTAGTCGAGGTAATTTGTACATGTAGGTAGGGGTAAAGTGACTATGCATAGATGATAAACAGTGAGTTTCAGCAGTGTAAAAACAAAGGGGGGGGGGGGGGGGGTCAATGTAAACAGTCTAGGTGTCCATTTGATTAATTGTTCAGCAGGCTTATGGCTTGGGGGTAGAAGCTGTTAAGGAGCCTTTTGGACCTAGACTTGGAGCTCCGGTACCGCTTGTCATGCGGTAGCAGAGAGAACAGTCTATGACTTGGGTGGCTGGAGTCCTTGACAAATTTTTGGGCCTTTCTCTGACATCGCCTGGAATATAAACTCAGCAAAAAAAGAAACGTCCCTTTTTCAGGACCCTGTCTTTCAAAGATAATTTGTAAAAATCCAAATAACTTCACAGAGCTTCATTGTAAAGGGTTGTTTCCAATGCTTGTTCAATGAACCATAAACAATTAATGAACATGCTCCCGTGGAACAGTCGTTAACAGCTTACAGACGGTAGGCAATTTAAGTCACAGTTATGAAAACTTAGGACACTAAAGAGGTGCAATGTCCGTACTGTGAGATGCCTAAGACAGTGCCACAGGGAGACAGGACGGACAGCTGATCGTCCTCGCAGTGGCAGACCACGTGTAACAACACCTGCACAGGATCGGTACATCTGAACATCACACCTGTGGGACAGGTACAGGGTGGCAACAACAACTGCCCGAGTTACACCAGGAACGCACAATCCCTCCATCAGTGCTCAGACTGTCCGCAATAGGCTGAGAGAGGCTGGACTGAGGGCTTGTAGGCCTGTTGTAAGGCAGGTCCTCACCAGTCATCACCGGCAACAACGTCGCCTATGGGCACAAACCCACCGTCGCTGGACCAGCCAGGACTGGCAAAAAAGTGCTCTTCACTGATGAGTCACGGTTTTGTCTCACCAGGGGTGATGGTCGGATTCGCGTTTATCGTCGAAGGAATGAGCATTAAACCGAGGCCTGTACTCTGGAGCGGGATTGATTTGGCGGTGGAAGGGCCGGCCTGGTCTGGGGTGGTGTGTCACAGCATCATCGCACTGAGCTTGTTGTCATTGCAGGCAATCTCAACGCTGTGCGTTACAGGGAAGACATCCTCCTCCCTCGTGTGGTACCCTTCCTGCAGGCTCATCCTGACATGACCCTCCAGCATGACAATGCCACCAGCCATACTGCTTGTTCTGTGCATGATTTCCTGCAAGACAGGAATGTCAGTGTTCTGCCATGGCCAGCGAAGAGCCCGGATCTCAATCCCATTGAGCACGTCTGGGACCTGTTGGATCTGAGGGTGAGGGCTACGGCCATTCCCCACAGAAATGTCCGGGAACTTGCAGGTGCCTTGGTGGAAGAGTGGGGTAACATCTCACAGCAAGAACTGGCAAATCTGGTGCAGTCCATGAGGAGGAGATGCACTGCAGTACTTAATGCAGCTGGTGGCCACACCAGATACTGACTGTTACTTTTGATTTTGACCCCCCATTTGTTCAGGGACACATTATTCAATTTCTGTTAGTCACATGTCTGTGGAACTTGTTCAGTTTATGTCTCAGTTGTAGAATCTTATGTTAATACAAATATTTACACGTTAAATTTGCTTTAAATAAACAGAGTTTACATTTTTCTTTGCTGAGTTTACATTCTTCATGTTTGCTTTCCCTGCCCTGTAAAGTTACCAATGTGCACTTCATTTTCATAGTGGAAATATTGCCTATTAGCTTTATTTGATGCTGCTATACATTCTCATGTCATAAATCGTCAGGACATCCATTTCAAAAGTATTTTTTAAACAACATTTTATTTGTATCAATGTTCAATATTGAAACAAAGACTCCACTGACTGAATACATTGCTATCAAAGACTTTAATATGATCAAGTGTCATGCACATTATTTGCATGTCTGCTTCACACCCCTTAATGTAAAAAATACATGAAGTAAAAAAATAAAACATGTTTTCATGTGATCTTGTTTGAAGTTAATTTGATAACATGTAACAACATGTAAAGCAACATGTGATAACATGAAACTACCCATGTGAAAACATGATCACGTGAAGTGTTCCAAAAATTGTTGGAAAAAAAGTTAAATTATGTTTTTTATTTAAGGGACATAAGAGATTTCTGGACAGTGTCACTGCTTCCTCAGGCTCACTACCATTAAACTCCATATTTACCATGAACGTTAGCATCCAAAAGCACAAGTTTTATGAAAGAAGATAAATCAATTTACAATCATTTTACACAATAAATCAATTTATAACATTTTAGATTGATTGTTCATACAATCTTTTTAGGATAATAATCCAGTAACCTAAAACATTCATTACTGGCACTTTCATATTTTTCCTCAAACTTAAGTGAGTGCGCACTGTCATGGAGCTTTTAAATCAGGGAATATTTGATCAATGCCCGGCAATTTGGAGATCTTCTCCATCAGTTTCACAACCTGCTGATGGCCTTTTTCTCTGTTTCTGAGATCTTCTCCATCAGCCCCATCACCTGATGACGGTCTGGGTCAGTGTTTCTGAACACATGGTACCTGTTCCCACAAAGCTCAACTATCTCTTTAAGGTGACGGTCTGACTGGATAAACATCTCTATGTTCATGTTTTTCAGGTCCTCTCCATGAGTAAAGAGGACAATAGTTTTATTGTTGCCTTTAATCTTAAAGGCTTCTTCCAATTCATTGAATATTCCTCTCTTGCCCTCTGTGAATCGGCCAATTTTAATCACCAACAAGTACACACAAATCCCAGTCTCACAGTAATTACTGCGACACGTAAGCTGTTCATCTTTTTGAACATTTTCATCAAAGAAGTCAGGGGTATCAATGACCCGAACCTCTGTTCTTGAAAACTGCATTCTTTCTTCCTGGAACTCTTTGGTGATTGGTATAGAGCTTCGAATTGATTTAAACGTGTCTTTCCCCAGGATTGTGTTGCCACTAGCGCTCTTTCCAGTGCCTGCCTGTCCAAGTAAGACAATGTTCAAAATGTTGCCGGGCTGCTTTTACAGTTCTCTGGTCCTGGTTCTCCTACTGCTCCAATACCTGGCACCTCACTATCCTGTTGACTTTGACCTGAGAAAACAGTAAGAGGTTCAATGCACTTGGATAGAAATGGGCATTTGAAGACAGTACTTAGTAACTTTATGTGATATCTGTAAAAGGCATTAACCTGCCATGTATTTTTTTTAGATAAATATGGAAATAAACTGAGATTACATTGTATAGGGTTTAATCATACAAAAAGTTATACTTGCATTGTGACATGTTCCTCCTCTTCGTTCACCTTTGCAGAAAGCCTGTAAATAAGAAAGGGCTGACTGAGGTTTCAGTTAGCAGTGCTTCTACGCCTGCATTGCTTGCTGTTTGGGGTTTTAGGCTGGGTTTCTGTACAGCACTTTGAGATATCAGCTGATGTAAGAAGGGCTATATAAATACATTTGATTAGATTTTTATTTTAAACATGTAACTACAAGTAGTCTGGCTTTTTCCCTTGGTAGTTTTATTAATAACGGTGTCTGTTCATTGAAAGTTTCAGCACTTTTTCTTTAGTCTTACATCCAGCACATCCATTTCCTACGACGCTTGCCAGGATTTCAAACAATCATGGTGATCCACAGGAAGGTCTCCAACATATGGTCTGTGCAAATCTGAAAGGAACCGTTTTGCATCTTCCTTATATATACTCTATTGTAGAGAAAAGAAGCAAGTGGGAGGTTCTAAGAGAGCTGAATAAATAGTAAGACAGCACTGTTTCTCCACATTTACTTTTTAACATTATCAAGACAATATGGGTAATTCTATGCCTGCAGGTGAGAGTTGACTGATTTCTGTTACTTATAAGTTGAGGATGTTTTTCAAAACTGAAAATGTGTTTACTGGTTTTGAGTGATTTGATCATTAACAATGTACTATTTTTTGCAGTCCGTGACATTAGAATTGTGTTGATTGGAGTGAAAAAAAAGTGCCACTGGAAACGCCATTCTGGGAAAAAAATGTTTACATCTATGGAAGACACTAAATCGGTGACTGAGAGTTGTGTTAAAGAAAGAGTTCATGATAACAGATGGATATATGTGGTGGACACACCAGGACTGTTAGACACTGGGAAGACTCCAGAACATATCGAAAGCAAGATAGTGAGGTGTCTTCAAGACTCAGCCCCTGGTCCTCATGTCTTCGTGCTGGTGGTGGAGGCAACGATATGTAGAGAGGAGGATCAGAATACTGTGGACGATCTGGAGAGGCTCTTTGGACCAGAGGTCTTCAAGTTCATGATTGTGCTCTTTACCCATGGTGGTAAACTTGGGAGTCAAACCTTAAGCACCTTCATATCTGATGGCCATGAGTGTGTTCGAGCAATTATAAAACGCTGTTCTGGCAGATTCCATTTTTTCGACAATACAAGTGGAAGTAGAGGTCAAGTTGTTGAGCTGGTCAAGAAGATTGATGAAATGGTGGCAGTAGCTGGAGGAGGGTACTTCACACAGTAGCTACAGGAGGGTCCCCTCCCCCAAAAGGAAAATAAAATAAGTTTGAAGACATCCTCCAGGAATTGTATTCACAAAAGACAAACATTATAGGCTGACAGACTGATTGAGCTCCTAGGTTGCAGTAACACACAAATTAAGTTAGGAATAAAAATATAGAATTGGAGCATAATATCACTCTAAAATATTATAATATTTTCATGATATTATTGTTAATATTATAATATTTTGAAATTAATGAACATGCTATATATACTGTGAACAAAACATTGATTTGTAAATTCAGAAAGAAAAATGAAGTTTGCTATTCACAACTATGGTTTGTCAATTCATATATAGGCTACACCTTATCTGAATGACACAAACAGTGAATCTGACAAACATGGCTTTAAAGTTTATTTTGCTGTCCAGTAGATGAATGATAATGCACTGATGTTTTATGTTATTATGATGTAATGTTTTATGCATATCAACTATGACCACCGATTTGACCTATGACCCCTAAAATGCTGATACTTTGTATGACCTTGAACTATATGGGTAATGCAAAAGCAAAGCACAGTATCTATAATCTAAATGTTGATCCAACTTTCTTGTTTGTGTTTGAGGGAAACAGTTGTAGAGTTCAAACTACATTCCAACTGTATTTAATGGTTTTACATAGTTATGTTTTCATGTTTTGAATGTTGTATTGTCGTAACCCTCAAGCATTTGTTCACCATAAGGTAAGATCTATTTCATAATGGAGAATGTTTATACTTTTATTGCATTTATTGATTGTGCCATGTTTATGTTGGTGATAACTGTATCATTGGCTGTCTCATGGTGTGTGTGTGAGGGTGTGTGTCATGATCAGGATGGTCTGAACTCAGAGCCCGATAGAATTCCAGGGAAAACCTCAGTAACTGCAGTCAAAACACGGTGGAACAAAGCCAGAGCGCAGTACCTTCAATTAGTAACTTCACATACTGCTGTTTGCTTTGGTTTTACTTTGATTTTGTAGTTATCTAAAAAAAATGGACATTATATTTTTACTGAAACAGAAGATATTTGAACCTGGACACTTCGTCACAATATAAAATGGATACTAAAGACCCTAATTTTAGTTTTAACTCAATTTTGACCAAATGTGTTTTTACTACAGTCTGCAATTGTATGGCAGAATAGCTGTGCACATAATCCTAATACCTCTTCATGGACTACATTACACCTCCACTACACTATTTTGATACACAACAGAATAGAATAAGAAGTGAGTATAGGCAATGCCCACTGAAGAAAAAGTGTGTATAGGGCGTATACCTGCGAATAGCCTCCACTACAGCACTGGCCCTTTGTGTTTTACAAAAGTGCACTCTCCAACATGAGTGCGCCGATATTACGGTTGCTGTCCTTTCATCATCACGAGCCTGTCACACACTGAAGGTCCAATAGGGTTGTCACTGCGCAAACATGTCTATAATAGATAGACTTTTACAATTTCCCCGTCTCAGTGAACACGGCAACTTTCCAACCATTTACCCAACTCTTCCCTACAAGCGAGTCAAGGAAATTCTGACAAAGTTTGAGGATATTCTTCAATGAAAGTAAAGGACAGTAATGTTACAAGTAAAGTAGGAATCCCAGGTTTCAATCGGTAATAAGATATGTTTCAAGAAAGGAATGCATTCGGAAAGTATTCAGACCCTTTGACTTTTTCCACATTTTGTCACATTACAGCCTTGTTCTAAAATTAATAAAATATTACAAAATTCTCATCAATCTACATACAAAACCTCAAAATGCCAAAGAAAAAACAGGTTTTGTGATTTTTTTTAAACAAATGTATTAAAACTAAAAACAGAACCTTATTTACATAAGTATTCAGAGCCTTAGCTATGAGACTCGAAATTGAGCTCAGGTGAATCCTGTTTTCACTACATTGTGCATCCTGTTTCTACAACTTGATTGGAGTCCACCTGTGGTAAATTCTGGCATCTCCGGGCAGACGGGCCACTCTGGCAGCTCCTGACTAGCGGGCGGCTCTGGCGACTCCTGACTGGCGGGCCGCTCTGGCGACTCCTGACTGGCGGGCGGCTCGCTCTGGCGACTCCTGACTGGCGGGCAGCTCTTGATTTTAGATGGTTCCAAGATGGCGCTAACATGTATCGCCTAGCCTATTTTTCTGAGCATACCACCTCGTTTATTGCAAAGTGTGATTTCCCAGTGAAGTTATTTTTAAATCTGGCAATGCGGTTGCATTCACGAGATGTTAATCTATAATTCTTTGAATGACAATATTAAATTTTAACAATGTTTTCGAATAGTAATTTTGTAAATTGTAGCGCTGATTCACCGGAAGCATTTGAGGGAAAATATTTTCTGAACGTCACGCGCCGATGTAAAATGCTGTTGTTATATATAAATATGAACTTTATCGAACAAAAAATGCATGTATTGTGTAACATGATGTCCTAGGAGTGTCATCTGATGAAGATTGTCAAAGGTTAGTGCTGCATTTAGCTGTGTTTTGGGTATTTGTGATGCATGCTAGTTGCTTTGAAAATGGCATTGTGATTATTTTTGGCAGGGTACTCTCCTAACATAATCTAATGTTTTGCTTTTGCTGTAAAGCCTTTTTGAAATCGGACAATGTGGTTCGATTCAGGAGAGGTGTATCTATAAAATGGTGTAAAATAGTCATATGTTTGAGAAATTGAAGTTATAGCATTTATGAGGTATTTGTATTTCGCGCGACGCGATTCCACTGGCTGTTGACTAGGGTGGGACGCAAGTGTCCCAGGTTCCCAGAGAGGTTAACAGGTTATAGTCTACATGTGCACTATCAAATTAGAACAGTAGGCGAAATGAAGAGGTTAAAATAGACCAAATTATTAGGGTGAGACACATTGAATGCCATTTGGGTCTTAAAAATAGACAAAATTATTTGGGTGAGGCACATGGGCTGTTAACATCTTACAACACAACATACACCTAGTATTACTTTCTTAGCTACAGTATACAGGTGAAGTTGGAAGTTTACATACACCTTAGCAAAATACATTTAAACTCAGTTTTTCCACAATTCCTGACTCTTAATCCTAGTAAAAATTCGGTGTCTTAGGTCAGTTAGGATCACCCCTTTATTTTAAGAATGTGAAATGTCACAACAATAGTAGAGAGTGATTACTTCAGCTTTTATTTCTTTCATCACATTCCCAGTGGGTCAGAAGTTTACATACATTCAATTAGTATTTGGTAGCATTGCCTTTAAATTGTTTAAGTTGGGTCAAACGTTTCGGGTAGCCTTCCACAAGCTTCCCACAATAAGTTGGGTGAATTTTGGCCCATTCCTCCTGACAAAGCTGGTTTGTAGGCCTCCTTGCTCACACGCTTTTTCAGTTCTGCCAACAAATCTTCCATGGAATTATGGTCAGGGCTTTGTGATGGTCACTCCAATACCTTGACTTTGTTGTCCTTAAGCCATTTTTGCCACAACTTTGGAAGTATGCTTGGGGTCATTGTCCATTTGGAAGACCCATTTGCGACCAAGCTTTAACTTCCTGACTGATGTCTTGAGATGTTGCTTCAATATATCCACATCATTTTCCTGCCTCATGATGCCATCTATTTTGTGAAGTGCACCAGTCCCTCCTGCAGCAAAGCACCCCCACAACATGATGCTGCCACCCCCGTGCTTCACGGTTGGGATGGTGTTCTTCAGCTTGCAAGCTTCTCCCTTTTTGCACTAAACATAACGATGGTCATTATGGCCAAACGGTTCTATTTTTGATTCATCAGACCAGAGGATATTTCTTCAAAAAGTACCATCTTTGTCCTCATGTGCAGTTGCAAAGCGTAGTCTGGCTTCTTTATGGCAGTTTTGGAGCAGTGGCTTCTTCCTTGCTTTGTGGCCTTTCAGGTTATGTCGATATAGGACTCGTTTTACTGTGGATATAGATACTTTTGTACCTGTTTCCTCCAGCATCTTCACAAGGTCCTTTGCTGTTGTTCTGGGATTGATTTGCACTTTTCACACCAAAGTACGTTCATCTCTAGGAGACAGAATGCGTCTCCTTCCTGAGTGGTGTCGTCTTTGGCCATCATTAAACTGAAGACATGTTTATCAAATAACTCTCTGTAATTATTATTACGCGATTAAACTGATTAATCGTGTAACTGTAATTAACCAGAAGGTCGGGGCACCAAGGAAAATATTCAGATTACAAAGTTATAATTTTCCTAATATAACTTTCCAGATATCATAATATCTGACCTATGAGTCTTCTGATTTAATGACTTATTTTTACCTTGTGTCAATCTCATTCCAAACGTCGTAAATTGTTGTTATCTGCACGAATCCAGTATTCACTAAGTCATCCATACATCAATTGTCTTAAAATAATTTATTTACTAAACTAAGTAATTCACAGAAAGCATACAAAACAGTAGGTATCGTTACAAAGCAATGGTAGAGGAATGTGCCCTAGTGGGCTAAACCGGCATGGCGGCTTGTTAAACAAACAAGGGGGGTGGGGGCAGCGGAGAAGACACTACAGAGTTGATAAATATTAACAATTGATATGCTAATGCTTTGCACATGAACGCTCACTCATTTGGAAACAATTGCAATCAATATATATATTTACGCTCAGTGTGTCGTCGTGATCTTTGTTGGAGAGTGTGGGTGTCTGATTATTTCTGGCTGGGTACTCTGCTGACATAATCTAATGTTTTGCTTTCGTTGTAAAGCCTTTTTGAAATCATCAGTGTGGTTAGATAAAGGAGAGTCTTGTCTTCAAAATGGTGTAAAATAGTCATATGTTTGAAAAATTGAAGTTTTCGGATTTTTGAGGGGTTTGTAATTCGCGCCACGCTCTACCATTGGATATTGGCGAGGCGTTCTGCTAGCGGAACATCTAGATGTAAGAGGTTAACATCAGTACCATTGAATGAACACAGTAACGTTGATAAATGATACAGTACTGAAACAAAGAAATACAAATGGCGCCCTTGAAAGTCCCTTTGCTGTCTTTCTTAGCCTCTGCCAGCAACAATTATGACTCAGACTAAGATCTGCTTAAGTTAGATTGCACACAGTCAATTAACCTCTCTAGGAAATCGTCCCACCTACTCAACAGCCAGTTGAATCCCGTGGCGCGTTATTCAAATACCTTAGAAATGCTATTACTTCAATTTCTCAAACATATGACTATTTTACACCATTTTAAAGACAAGACTCTCGTTAATCTAACCACACTGTCCGATTTCAAAAAGGCTTTACAACGAAAGCAAAACATTAGATTATGTCAGCAGAGTACCCAGCCAGAAATAATCTGACACCCATTTTTCAAGATAACATATAATGTCACATAAACCCAAACCACAGCTAAATGCAGCACTAACCTTTGATGATCTTCATCAGATGACAATCCTAGGACATTATGTTATACAATACATGCATGTTTTGTTCAATCAAGTTCATATTTATATCAAAAACCAGCTTTTTATATTAGTATGTGACGTTCAGAACTAGCATACCCACCGAAAACTTCCGTTGAATTTACTAAATTACTCACGATAAACGTTCACAAAAAACATAACAATTATTTTAAGAATTATAGATACAGAACTCCTTTATGCAATCGCTATGTCCGATTTTAAAATAGCTTTTCGGTGAAAGCACATTTTGCAATATTCTGAGTAGATAGCCCAGCCATCACGGGCTAGCTATTTAGACACCCACCAAGTTTAGCCCTCACCAAAGTCAGATTTACTATAAGAAAAATTGGATTACCTTTGTTGTTCTTCGTCAGAATGCACTCCCAGGACTTCTACTTCAATAACAAATGTTGGTTTGGTTCAAAATAATCCATAGTTATGTTCAAATATCCTCTATTTTGTTCGTGTGTTCAAGACACTATCCGAATGGTAAAGAAGGGTGACGCGCACGACGCGTTTCGTGACAAAAAAATTCTAAATATTCCATTACCGTACTTCGAAGCATGTCAACCGCTGTTTAAAATCGATTTTTATGCCATTTTTCTCGTAAAAAAGCGATAATATTCCGACCGGGAAAGCGTGTTTACGTTCAAAGAGAGAGAAAATAAAAACATGGGGTCGCCTCGTGCATGCGCCTCAGTCTCATTGTCCTCTGATAGACCACTTACCAAAGGCGCTAATGTTTTTCAGCCAGCGGCTGGAATTACATCATTCAGCTTTTTCCCGCCTTCTGAGAGCCTATGGGAGCCGTAGGAAGTGTCACGTTACAGCAAAGATCCTTAGTTTTCAATAAAGAGAGTCAAGAAGAACAAGAACTTGTCAGACAGGCCACTTCCTGTAAGGAATCTTCTCAGGTTTTTGCCTGCCATATGAGTTCTGTTATACTCACAGACACCATTCAAACAGTTTTAGAAACTTTAGGGTGTTTTCTATCCAAAGCCAATAATTATATGCATATTCTAGTTTCTGGGCAGTAGTAATAACCAGATTAAATCGGGTACGTTTTTTATCCGGCCGTGTAAGTACTGCCCCCTAGCCCTAACAGGTTAACAAATTCCGTAGCAGTAACACAACAGAGAACGTTAGTTCCGGGATGGAACATAAAAACACAAACAATGGCCTAACGTTAATTTACCTGTTACATCACATTTAAATTCTTATCTATACATCAATAAATCATTTATTTATTTACTACATCAAATAAACCTTGAATTATGTATTAATCATGCATTGTGAACACAGCATCTATGTAACAACACTTACACTCCCACCAAATCACTCATTAACTTGGAATGTGGGATTTTCTTTTAAACAAAATTATGAAAATAATGAATAAAATGTTTTAAGTCTGAATGAACGTATGTGATTTAGTTAGCCTCTAGTAAGGTAACTAACTACCTTGTGAATAGGCCTTTCAAGGTGGACTGATCTAGTGTGTGGTTTTCCTTTACCAAGTGTAGTGTCACTGACTAGTAGCTTCAGCTTTCGCACCATGCCGTCTGCACTAGGATGAGCTTCTACAACCCTGGCAAGCTTCCACTCGTTTCTTGAGCTGTCATCTTGTAGAATCACAATATCATCTACTTGTGAGTTTTGTGATTTTCTTTGCCATTTCTGTCGTTGTTGGAGGTTTAGCAGGTATTCTCGTTTCCATCTTCGCCAGAATTCGTTGGCTAGGAACTGCACTCTTCTCCACCTTTTGCACAGATAGAGATCTTCTTTGCAGAATTGTCCAGGAGGGGGCAGAATAATTGAAGATTTCATAGTTAGTATGTGGTTAGGAGTGAGAGGTTCTGGACCGGTGGGATCAGGAAGATGTTCAACACTTAGTGGCCTGCTGTTGATTATAGACATTGTTTCGTAAAGGAATGTTCTCAAAGTTGTGGTGTCGAGTCTGCTTGCGGACTATTCGAGCATGGTAGTCAGAATGCTCCGAATCGTTCGAATTTGGCGCTCCCAGACTCCACTCATGTGACTTGCTGATGGGACGTTTATAACGAATTCACATCCGATTGCTCGTTGACGTTCTTGATCCATTCCCTTGAGCGACTCAAAAAACACTCTTTTAGCGCCCATGAAATTTGTTCCCCGATCGCATCTCAATTGGCGCACAGGTCCTCTGATAGCTACAAACATTCGAAGTGCATTCATGAATGCGTCTGTTGTTAAGTCGTCTAGTGTTTCAATATGCACTGCTCTGGAGCATAGGCAGGTAAACAACAATCCATATCGTTTTAATTCCTTTCTTCCTTCCTTTACGATGAAGGGGCCAAAACAATCAAGACCGCAGTAAGTAAAGGGAGGGGATGTCTCTGTTCTCTCACCCGGCAGATCTGCCATTTGTTGAACTTCTGTAGTTCTTCTGTATCTCCTACATTGTACGCACTTGTAAATGTGTGAGGAGACAATATTTCCGCATCCCAAGATCCATATTCCGTTTGCACGCAACTCATTCATAGTCATGCCTCTTCCTTGGTGGTGTACACGCACATGATGATGTTTGACGAGCAGGGCTGACACATGGGATTTCTTCGGAAGTATTGCGAGATGTTTTACGTCATGGTGCAATGCTGATTGGGATAGCCGTCCTCCCACCCTGAGGACATTGTTCTTGTCCAAGAAGGCATTCAACTGGTGTAACTTGTTTCGCTTGTTCATGGTGTGTTCTTTCTGGAGCTTGATTTTATGGATGTCTTCAGCGAAGGCTTCTTCTTGCACCAGCTTGATAATGAAGATTTCCGCTTTTCTTCTTTCTTCAAGGCTAGTTGCTTCATTTGTTCTTGGTTGTAGTCCTTTGAATTCCCTGACAAATTTCTGGAGCCTGGCGATGGCTCTCACTGCTCTGGACCAGTCAGAAAACTTAATGAAGCGATTCGCTATTGATCACTTCTTTCGTCTTGACTGCGTGGACATGGGTCTTGCGAAGCTCAGGGTCGGTTGTTTCTACTTCTCCCACCATTTCCTCTTCACGTGAAAGACTCCGCTGCCAAAGAAAGTCGGGTCCTTTCAGCCAGTTAGACTCTTTCAGCTGAACTGCACTTAGCCCTCTTGAGGCGTGGTCGGCTGGGTTATTTTCAGAGCTGACATATCGCCGTTGTTCAGGAAACCTTCGGCTGCACAAGTTCGTGTCCAATGACAAAGAAGTGATTTCCGCTATACCACTTGCAGAACGTGCCCAAACCAAGGATCTAGACATGGCCCTAGGATAACTTCACATCGAGCGAGCACTTGGAGTTCAGTGGTGCGTCGAAACAGATGAATTCCAATTCAGGGTCGTAGTTAAGGAAAATCCACTGACAAGGAGAGGTGTTCTCTCAACCGTCACTTCCGTCTATGATCCGCTGGGGTTTGTGGCTCCCTTCATACTTGTTGGCAAACAGATCCTTCAGACGCTATGCAGAGACAAAGTAAGCTGGGACGAAGATCTCCCCGAGCACATTCTGCCACAATGGGAGTTTGTGCTTGATCTTATGCGTTGGATCCGGTTTGCTACAAACGTGTGAAACCTTTTGGCGTCGTTGTTCACGTAGCCAAGGACCACCTTTGAGTCCGTCCAGTAACACTCTTGCAGGTTTTCAATCTCGAGCTCTCTTTTGGCGACATCACCATTACGGACTGAAGTCACAGCTGACGACAATTCAAGTCTTGGGATAGTCGTTAGTTTGGTAGGGGCTACTCTTGTCTTCCCCATGACAAGTGAGCAACTGATGTGTCCTGTTTCACTTATAGCTCGGAGATACGAACATGCACCATATCCATTGAGGCTTGCATCTGAAAAGTTGTGAAGCTCATATCGCTTGACCTCGCCAAAGCTTGATGAAAGGTAGCTTCTTGGGATCTTCAGGGCTGCAAGGTGAGGCAAATCTTTAAGCCATGACTCCCATTGTGGCAGAATGTGCTCGGGGAGATCTTCGTCCCAGCTTACTTTGTCTCTGCATAGCGTCTGAAGGATCTGTTTGCCAACAAGTATGAAGGGAGCCACAAACCCCAGCGGATCATAGACGGAAGTGACGGTTGAGAGAACACCTCTCCTTGTCAGTGGATTTTCCTTAACTACGACCCTGAATTGGAATTCATCTGTTTCGACGCACCACTGAACTCCAAGTGCTCGCTCGATGTGAAGTTATCCTAGGGCCATGTCTAGATCCTTGGTTTGGGCACGTTCTGCAAGTGGTATAGCGGAAATCACTTCTTTGTCATTGGACACGAACTTGTGCAGCCGAAGGTTTCCTGTTTTGCACAAGGTTCTTGACTCTTCCACCAAATGTATGGCTTCAGCAGGTGACTTTACGCTTATTAAGCCATCGTCGACGTAAAAGCTTCTCTGGATGAACTTGATGGACTCTTCACTGAACCTTCCATGACCCTGCGATGCCAGATGCTTGAGTCCAAAGTTGGAGCAGCCAGGGGATGAAGCTGCCCCAAACAAGTGCACCTTCATTCTGTACACAGAGGGTTTGGAGTCTAGATCGCCTTTGTCCCACCAGAGGAACCTTAGGTAGTCTTGGTGTTCCTTTGCAACGTGAAACTGATGAAACATCTTTTCAACATCACACATAATGGCGACTGGACCTTTTCTAAATCGACATAGCACTCCAACTAATGTGTTAGTCAGGTCTGGCCCGGTCAAGAGATGATTGTTTAGGGAGGTTTCTTGACAGCGTGCCGAACAGTCGAAAACCACACGGATCTTCCCAGGTTTGTGGGGGTGGTAGACTCCGTGGTGCGGAATGTACCATGCTGGTTGGTTATCGAGTTCAGGCTGTGGAACCTTCTCAGCATCTCCTCGGGTTATTATGTCATTCATGAAATGGACATAATCCTCATAATACTGCTTATTTCTCCTCAGTCGTCGCTCTAACGAGGTGAGCCTATGAACTGCACATCGTTTATTGTCTGGGAGATTAGGTTTGTCCGTCTTGAAAGGAAGTGGGAGTTCATAGTGGCCGTCTTCCTTCTGCCTTATACTTTCTTTCACTTTAAACAAGAAGAAAGGGTCTTCCTGAGAAACTGGGTTGTCATCTGCAGTGTGATCTGCGAAATCAGATTCGAGGACCTTGATTATGTCTGTTGGATTGATCTCTTTGACTTGAGTTTTGCACACAAAGTGTACTTCTCTCTTCAGCTCAACTGATGGCTGCACGGCAGGTGTCACTTGTCGCACTATGATTCTGTGACTGGTTCCTATTGCATCACCGTAGTCACTTGCTTGAGTCGAGCAGCCAACAATGCTCCAGCCGAGATCAGTTCGCTGTGCATATGGATGATTTTCTTCACCGGACAGGATCTCCCTTGGAAGAAGGGCTTGTTGACAGTTATAGCCGATCAGAAGGCCTACTTCGCAATCCAGTGGTGGTGGAATCTTGTCTGCCAATTGTTCCAGATGAGGCCATTTTAGAGCTGTTTCAGCAGTTGGAATGTGCGACCTGTCTGCTGGAATGAATTCTCGTGTGAAAAGTGGTGGTAATGGGATCCTTTTCTTTAAGTTGTACCCTCTCACTTGTAGACTTGTCAGTTTCTGGCAGGGTATGACTGTTGACATTGTGGACAGCCGCAAACTGACATTCTCTTTGTTTGTGTTGAGGTCTTGGGCAACTTCATCTAGGATGAAAGTCGTATCGCTTTGCGTGTCTAAGAGAGCGTAGACGAGAACTTCTTGATCTGGCTGTTTTGTGGACGAGACCCAGACTGGTATGATTGAGGATGTTTGTGTGCTTAGGCCTTCTTGTATGACTATGTTGGTAATTGCTGCTGCAGCTATTTCCTTGGTGTCTGCCCTGTGCTTTGAGTAGTCGTCTACCTTTGGAGGTGTCGACCTTTGATGTTCCTTGAATTTGTCATCATGCAAACATGTCGGGTGTCTCATCTGACATCTTTCACACGTACTCTTGTTATCACACGTTCTTGAGTGATGACCGGTCTTCAAACATCCAAAGCAAAGCTTTTCTGCTTGCACAAACTTGACACAATCTTGAACTGTCCACTGAACTTTCTGCACTTGACGAGGACATGTCCTGTTCTTTTGCAAAAAATGCATGATGGGATGTTGCTCTGTGTTGTGTTTGTGGACAGTGTCTTTGCTTGAATGGTTTGACTTCGTGGATGCTTTGGTTTTTCGCTTTCCACACTCTTGAACGCTTGTATTGAGGATATAGGATTGCAAGCGAGATCTGCTTCCTTTGATAGAAAGTCTACAAACACCTTGAATGGTGGGTACCCAGCGTTTGCTTGTCTGACTTACATCGTTTTGCGGTTCCAACTGGATACCAGCCAATCTGGCAACTTCAGCAGAATCTTTTGACTCTCATTGCAGTCATTGAGAACTTCCAATGTCTTAATGTGGGGCATTGCAGCCTCGCAGCTCTTGAGGAAGTCTGCAAAGTCTCTTAGTTCACAACCATCCTTAGAGCTTATCTTTAGCCATCCATGCAGCTTGTCTCTGAAGGACTTCCCAATTATGAATGGGTCTCCGAAACGTTTTTGCAACAGCTGCCAGGCTGAGTCGTATGCTGATTCAGTGCTTAGTAGGAAAAATCATTCAACAGCTTTCTTTGCGGCACCACCTAAGTACTTTCTTAGGTAATACAGTTTTTCATTCTTTGGAATGTTTTTCCTGTCTATTAATGTTTCGAAAGATAGCTGCCAGTCTTTGAATTTCAAAGGATCTCCAGTGAATAATGCAGGCTCTGGTGTTGGGAGACGATTGGCACTTATAGCTTCTGCTAGCATGTTGACCAGATCAGAGCTGTTCTGCACTTGATGCATGGACACTGAAGTTGGTGGAGCTTGAGGTACCAAAAGTGGAATTTGGGAACTAAGAGCTTGACTTGTAACTGGTAGAGGTTGAGGAATAAATGAGGGACTTGAGGCATATAGGGCTTGTGTTGTGACTGGTAGAGATTGAGGGCGGTCTGGAGGAACTGTGAGGTTAAGAACTTGAAGTTCTCCTGCTGGTTCAACATCATGCAGAAAGTCAGTGGTCTCAAAATTGTCTTCAACTTGATCGTAGACCTTTATTCGAGCTCTTGCAGCGTTCAACTTCTTCACTTCCTCTAGACATTCAAGCTTTCTACGCTTGTCTTGCATTGCCTGTTGTCTGGCTAGGTTCTCAGATTCAAATTGTGTCAGCCGCTGTTTTCCTTCAGCCTCTAGCCTTTGAAGTTCTATCGCTTCCCTTTCTTGTTCATCCAACACTGCCAAAATCTCCTTGGATGCGGCAGCTTCAGCTGCAGCCTCATTTCTTTTAACTGAGTGGATGCTAGAGTGGATAGAAACACATTTTGATCGATGAGACGGTGGCCTTGATAGAGAACCTGTTGAGTCTAGGATCGAGCCAACATCGGGCCAAGGTTCTTCCTCCTAATCTGATGTATGCCCTTTAAATTGCCTTTCTGCCTTTTGAATGATAAATCCTGAAAGCGAAATGCACGTGTCAACTCTGCGTCGCAGGTTTGGTTCAGGAGTTGGCATTCTACGTAACTCTTCATAAATGACCTGTACATCAGAACAGGTGCTTTTCATGTTCTCAATCAGCTCATTTAATTCGTCCTCGGAGGCCGAATCAGTCAATATTTCCTTGCCTATTCTTGCATGATACTTCCACTTCTCATCGATGATCCTGTACCGACGTTGTACACTCTTCAGCCTTTCTTCTTGAAGTTCTTTTCCTTTCTCTGTTAGGGATCGGGTTCTTTCACTCCTTCGTAGCCTTTCCACTTCCTCTGCAGACTCTGTGTCTGTCGCGTCGGGTTGAGCAGGTGATTTGGTAATTTCACGGCATGTCTCAGTGTTTGTGTCTGACATTTTGAGATGGATGTGCTATATGTGTCTCAACTATTGAGCTTGAATTGGATTTATATTAGGCTATGGGTGAATGTAGGCTACAGTAGGCCTAAATGTGATTAGCCAGGAAGGTTAATAACTGTATGAATTCCTTAACTGTGTGAAGACTAGGTGGGTAGCCTAACTTCTAAATATAAACTTCAGTATTGCATCAAGATAACTATCAGCATTTAAACTTCGCTAGACTTCAAGTTGACTTCAATTTCAAAATAAGATTGAAAATGACTTTGGTACAAATAAACTTAGTATAAACCTTAATCACAGAATGAATATGCATATAATGCATTAAATCACATATCACTTCACATAATAAAATAATTTCACGTCAGTGGAGGTACCTTTTAAACTTTGCTTAAATTGCCCTTTAAGCTTGGCTAACACCACTTTTCATAAAACACTCATCTTAATTTCAATGTATGATTATCTTTTATCTTTACTCAAAACGTGTTCACTTGCTTATGGAGTTAAGTTTCCCTTTAAATCTCGTAACACGTAACAACCACAAACACCAGCACATTCGATTTATCCCCAAAACATGTAGGCTAAGCACAGTATGTACGATTCATAGAGCTGAGTCCTTAGTTGCAATTTCCAAGTAGAACCACTTCTCATCCCACCTTAACTTGAATGTTGTGGTAGAGTGCTTTTGGCCTGAAAGTTGCGCTTTCAACACAGTCCAATCACCGTTGCTTGCTGTCGCTAAGCCGACAATGTAATGGGCTTTGCTTATCTGATCTGCTGGATCTTCGTTGCGTCGTTACCCGCGGCGATCTTGTTGTCTCTCCTACCCGTGTTGAGCAGGCGAGTTCTCACTGTAGCTCTCTTCACGACAACAGACACAGGTTGGTTCCTTGAAACGGGCGTTTATTGCCTTGCACGTCTTTTTCTCCGATGCATCCATGTCACGCCGTGAGAACTATATGTTTGAATGAACACAGTAACGTTGATAAATTATACAGTACTGAAACAAAGAAATACAAATGGCGCTCGGAGCAACAATACAAATGGCGCTTGGCGCGACTATAAACAAAGTTCTATAGGTTGAACAAAATACCTCGTTGGCTGCTTGTCCTGAAAAGAGGTTCTTGAATCCTTAAAGTCCCTTGAAAGTCCCTTTACTGTCTTTCTTAGCCTCTGCCAGCAACAATTATGACTCAGACTAAGATCTGCTTAAGTTAGATTGCACACAGTCAATTAACAAATTCCGTAGCAGTAACACAACAGAGAACGTTAGTTCCGGGATGGAACATAAAAACACAAACAATGGCCTAACGTTAATTTACCTGTTACATCACATTTAAATTCTTCTCTATACATCAATAAATCATTTATTTATTTACTACATCAAATAAACCTTCAATTATGTATTAATCATGCATCATGAACACAGCATCTATGTAACAACACTTACAAGATGTAAGTCCCATAGCTGAGGCTATTATATAAACATTATTATGGTAATATGGCAATATTGTCTCTCATGAGTTTCATAAAATTGTACCAAACGGACCAGTTCGTAGCTGGATTCTTCACCGATCTTTTATACCTTCTCCAGAACATAAATGTCGTTCAGTTCTCCAATTCTGTGAGGTGGAAGAATCCTTTGTTCTCTCCATGAAAACACTCTGTATCTTTATACTGTGGCCATGAGGCAGGACATTCTCCTTTGGAATTTTATGACCCCTCTCACAGGGCCTGGGTAGGGGGAGGTAGGTAGGGGGATGGTGCATAGAAAACCCAGAGGGCAACGTCCCCCCTGGTGGTTTGGATCTTGTTTATCCTGCAAGTTACAAATCAACATAAAATCATGACCACGTGATGTCCCGTTTGTAGATCATCGTTGCAGTCCCCTCTGGTGGTTGAACTTGGTAGGCTCTCTGAAAGCGGAGCAATCCACCCCAAGGATGGGCAGTTGATGTCCGGTTGGTGATCGCCGTTGCGGTCTCTTCTAGTGGTTTACCTTGGTAGGTTCCCTGGAAGCTGCAAAGTACCCCAGGAAGGGCCAGGGGATGTCCTGGTTGGTGATCGCCGTTGCGGTCCCCCCCTCTGGTGGTTTACCTTGGTAGGCTCTCTGACAGCGGGCATGCCGCCACAAGGATAGGCTGTGGGTGTCCGGATTTGGGGTCTGGCGTTCCGGACCCTTCGTCCAGACTGGAAGATCTGGGCAGTAACTTAGGCAGATGTTAACAACGCACAAACACTCATGAAATATACACTGCTCAAAAAAATAAAGGGAACACTAAAATAACACATCCTAGATCTGAATGAATGAAATAATCTTATTAAATACTTTTTTCTTTACGTAGTTGAATGTGCTGACAACAAAATCACACAAAAATAATCAATGGAAATCCAATTTATCAACCCATGGAGGTCTGGATTTGGAGTCACACTCAAAATTAAAGTGGAAAACCACACTACAGGCTGATCCAACTCTGAACAAAACAAAACAAGTCAAAATGAGGCTCAGTAGTGTGTGTGGCCTCCACGTGCCTGTATGACCTCCCTACAACGCCTGGGCATGCTCCTGATGAGGTGGCGGATGGTCTCCTGAGGGATCTCCTCCCAGACCTGGACTAAAGCATCCTCCAACTCCTGGACAGTCTGTGGTGCAACGTGGCGTTGGTGGATGGAGCGAGACATGATGTCCCAGATGTGCTCAATTGGATTCAGGTCTGGTGAATGGGCGGGCCAGTCCATAGCATCAATGCCTTCCTCTTGCAGGAACTGCTGACACACTCCAGCCACATGAGGTCTAGCATTGTCTTGCATTAGGAAGAACCCAGGGCCAACCGCACCAGCATATGGTCTCACAAGGGGTCTGAGGATCTTATCTCGGTACCTAATGGCAGTCAGGCTACCTCTGGCGAGCACATGGAGGGTTGTGCGGCCCCCCAAAGAAATGCCACCCCACACCATGACTGACCCATCGCCAAACTGGTCATGCTGGAGGATGTTGCAGGCAGCAGAACGTTCTCCACGGCGTCTCCAGACTCTGTCAAGTCTGTCACATGTGCTCAGTGTGAACCTGCTTTCATCTGTGAAGAGCACAGGGCGCCAGTGGCGAATTTGCCAATCTTGGTGTTCTCTGGCAAATGCCAAACGTCCTGCACGGTGTTGGGCTGTAAGCACAACCCCCACCTGTGGACGTTGGGCCCTCATACCACCCTCATGGAGGCTGTTTCTGACCGTTTGAGCAGACACATGCACATTTGTGGCCTGCTGGAGGTCATTTTGCAGGGCTCTGGCAGTGCTCCTCCTGCTCCTCCTTGCACAAAGGCGGAGGTAGCGGTCCTGCTGCTGGGTTGTTGCCCTCCTACGGCCTCCTCCACGTCTCCTGATGTACTGGCCTGTCTCCTGGTAGCGCCTCCATGCTCTGGACACTACGCTGACAGACACAGCAAACCTTCTTGCCACAGCTCGCATTGATGTGCCATCCTGGATGAGCTGCACTACCTGAGCCACTTGTGTGGGTTGTAGACTCCGTCTCATGCTACCACTAGAGTGAAAGCACCGCCAGCATTCAAAAGAGACCAAAACATCAGCCAGGAAGCATAGGAACTGAGAAGTGGTCTGTGGTCACCACCTGCAGAACCACTCCTTTATTGGGGGTGTCTTGCTAATTGCCTATAATTTCCACCTGTTGTCTATTCCATTTGCGCAACAGCATGTGAAATTTATTGTCAATCAGTGTTGCTTCCTAAGTGGACAGTTTGATTTCACAGAAGTGTGATTGACTTGGAGTTACATTGTGTTGTTTAAGAGTTCCCTTTATTTTTTTGAGCAGTGTATATAATTACATTAATTCTCCAATGAGCGGCGTTGTGGCACTAAGGGATGGTTGTATGGGGACTTTGTTTATGGATCTATCACTTCCTAAGTGTCAAAGGAACTGAACCGAAGAGGAATGACAGCATAAACAAAAGATATACAAAATATAGTTCTCACACAAAAATCATCTAATTGGACTGTATTCTATATACGTCCAATGTTTTGGCAAAATGATTATCATGGCATTGTCTCTAATGCCATATCTAGGGTTTTTCCTACTTGGTGTGTTGCTTAGGCATTATCATAAGTTGATAACTATATGATACGTCTACAGCTGTAGTGCACTAGTTTTGGGCAGTCTACAGGGATGACCTATGGACTTCTGGGAAGAAAACTGGTGAGTGCTGTAGAGTCAAAGGCCTAGAAGTAAATGTTCAACTTTACTAAGGCTGATATATTGCTTGGGCTCTTAAGTGGTCCTAGCATAAATCCTAATTGGATGTTCTGTTGTGCATGTGCGTTTATGCTTACACAATCGCGTATGTCAAGGGAAGAAAACCAAGTATCCTGGTAGATTACAACTTGTTCAGAATGAGTCTGACGTAGTCAGGTAATTTTCAGGTCAATGCCTGTAGGTCAGTCAGAATTGGTGTCAAGGGAGCCTGTAGTAGTTTTTCTGCAAGTCACTGTGTCTTCCACTCTTGTAGTGGCGATAGGTATGAAGTCTATTTCATAGCTATGTTATCCACGGAGGAGCTAATCTCACGACGGACGTACTCTTTAAGTATTGGACCAGTCGTACGTGGTGTGATCATGGTTAACGTCCCTGGGCTAGCATCCCACCTAGTCAACAGCCAGTGGAATCACATGGCGCGAAATACAAATACCTCAAGAATGCTATAACTTAAATTTCTCAATCATATGACTATTTTACACCATTTTAAAGACAAGACTCTCGTAAATCTAACCACATTGTCCGATTTCAAAAAGGTTTTACAGCGAAAGCAAAACATTAGATTATGCCAGGAGAGTACCCTGCCAAAAATCGTCACAGAGCCATTTTCAAAGCAAGCATATATGTCACAAAAACCAAAACCACAGCTTAATGCAGCACTAACCTTTGATGATCTTCATCAGATGACACGCCTAGGACATTATGTTATACAATACATGCATGTTTTGTTCAATCAAGTTCATATTTATATCAAAAAACAGCTTTTTACATTAGCATGTGACGTTCAGAACTAGCATACCCACCGAAAACTTCCGGGGAATTTACTAAATTACTCACGATAAACGTTCACAAAAAACATATCAATTATTTTAAGAATTATAGATACAGAACTCCTTTATGCAATCGCGGTGTCCGATTTTAAAATAGCTTTTCGGTGAAAGCACATTTTGCAATATTCTGAGTAGATAGCCCGGCCATCATGGCTAGCTATTTTGACACCCACCAAGTTTGGCACTCACCAAACTCAGATTTACTATAAGAAAAATTGGATTACCTTTGCTGTTCTTCGTCAGAATGCACTCCCAGGACTTCTACTTCAACACCCAATGTTGTTTTGGTTCCAAATAATCCATAGTTATATCCAAATAGCGGCGTTTTGTTCTTGCGTTCAAGACACTATCCGAAGGGTGACGCGCCGGCGCATATCGTGACAAAAAATGTCAAAATATTCCATTACCGTACTTCGAAGCATGTCAAACTCTGTTTAAAATAAATGTTTATGCGATTTTTCTCGTAAAATAGCGATAATATTCCGACCGGGAGACCTTGTTTTCGTTCAAAGACTGAAAATGGAAAATGGAGTCTTCACATGCACGCGGGCGCCCGTGTCATTGTTCTCAGATCGACTACTTTCCAAAACCCCTACTGTTTTTCGCCCAGGGACTGCAGAGTCATCATTCCCCGTTCTGGCACCTTCTGAGAGCCTATGGGAGCCTTAGAAAATGTCACGTTACAGCAGAGATCCTCTATTTTCCATAAAGAGGCTATAGAAGGACAAGAAATGGTCAGAAAGGGCACTTCCTGTATGGAATCTTCTCAGGTTTTGGCCTGCCATATGAGTTCTGTTATACTCACAGACACCATTCAAACAGTTTTAGAAACTTTAGGGTGTTTTCTATCCACATCTACTAATTATATGCATATTCTAGTTTCTGGGCAGGAGTAATAACCAGATTAAATCGGGTACATTTTTTATCCGGCCGTGAAAATACTGCACCCTATCCTAAACAGGTTAACGTTCACAAAATACATAACAATTATTTTAAGAATTATAGATACAGAACTCCTTTATGCAATCGCGGTGTCCGATTTCAAAATAGCTTTTCGGCGAAAGCACATTTTGCAATATTTTGAGTACATAGCCCAGCCATCACGGCTAGCTAATTTGACACCCACCAAGTTTGGCCCTCACCAAACTCAGATTTACTATAAGAAAAATTGGATTACCTTTGCTGTTCTTCGTCAGAATGCACTCCCAGGACTTCTACTTCAACAACAAATGTTGTTTTGGTTCCAAATAATCCATAGTTATATCCAAATAGATCCGTTTTATTTGTGCGTTCAAGTCACTATCCGAAGGGTGACGCGCGAGCGCATTTCGTGACAAAAAAATTCAAAATATTCCATTACCGTACTTAGAAGCATGTCAAACGCTGTTTAAAATACATTTTTATGCTATTTTTCTCGTAAAATAGCGATAATATTCCAACCGGGCGACGTTGTATTCATTCAAAGGCTGAAAGAAAAAAAGTTGAGAATTCTCATGAATGTGCATCTCCAGTGTCACTGTTCCCAGCCTGACCACTCACAAAATCCCCTGCTGTTCTTCGCCCAGAGACAGGAGACACGTCATTCCACTTTCTGGTGCCTTTTGAGAGCCAATGGAAGCCTTAGAAAATGTCACGTTACAGCAGAGATGCTGTATTTTCGATAGAGATGCAACAGAAGGATAACACATTTTCAGACAGGGCACTTCCTGTATGGAATCTTCTCAGGTTTTGGCCTGCCATATGAGTTCTGTTATACTCACAGACACCATTCAAACAGTTTTAGAAACTTTAGAGTATTTTCTATCCAAATCTGCATATTCTCATTTCTGGGCAAGAGTAGTAACCAGTTTAAATCGGGTATGTTTTTTATCCGGCCGTGCAAATACTGCCCCCCAACCCCAACAGGTTTTATTGGCTTCCAATAATTTTCCTCCTGGATGGAGGGCCCTATTTATTAGTGACATGTGTGTTAACCATTGGAAGAGTGCACTGGAGATTCCCCTCCACGTGTTGCACTCTGAGTGACTCCTATGTCGCTGTTGTCAATGGTAATTTGATTGGTTAGGTCTCTAACCTTCTTACTGATTGTAGCTGGACTGACTGTTGCTAGTATTGGTACTGGTACTCAAGGAGACCAGTTATCCTACCGATTTATTCTGAAATATTATCTACCGGAACACATGATTGGAGCATTTTACTAGTTGTATTGTAGTTGAACCTACACATGGCAAGGAATGATTATTGTTGCCATTTGTTTTGGAGGTGGACAAGTCCACTGGACTTCCTTTACGACCAGTGTGGTACACCTCAGTACTATCTTAGATGTCTTCTAAGATAACCCCCGTCTAGGGGCCTGTCTGCTCCTCACTGTTCTCATAGGGGAGTTTACAACTAGATTTGATTTATGCTCTGGCGGCCTCGTACGGTGTTGTCCGTAGTCTCGACCCCCCCACCGGCCTCGATGAGGCTCATCATGGGTCTGGGCTACTATTCCCCCCCTTTGAGTCTCGGGACCCCCCCACCAGCGGGTGGTGTTGGTGTCCGATGCGCAAACGAAAAGGTCAGACCCTATGTACGAGTTGTCAGCGTTGTTATGAGAATGGCTGTAACCTTTCAACCAAATCTCCTGGTGTTTGTGCTTCCAGTCAAGACCTTGAACCGGAAAAGGAGAGGAGAGCGGGTAGATAATAATATTGAGAGAGGAGGCAAGGGTCTGATCCATAATGTTCCCCGTGACGCCGGAATCCACTAAAGCTGTAGACACAGGGCATGAGGGACAGTCAGCCAGAGTGATGGGTACTACAAAGAGTCTAACAGGAAGAGCAGTAGATTGGATACTCACTCCTGGTCAAGGGGATGTATCTTGATGGTTGATGGTTGTACAGTCGTCTCAAATAAAACTGTGAAGGACCTCGGCGTTACTCTGGACCCTGATCTCTCTTTTGACAAACATATCAAGATTATTTCAAGGACAGCTTTTTTCCATCTGCGTAATATTGCAAAGATCAGAGATTTTCTGTCCAAAATTGATGCAGAAAAATTAATCCATGCTTTTGTTACTTCTAGGTTAGACTACTGCAAGAACCAAAAAATGTGATCATATTACTCCAGTGCTAGCCTCCCTACACTGGCTTCCTGGTAAGGCAAGGGCTGATTTAAAGGTTTTACTACTAACCTACAAAGCATTACATGGGCTTGCTCCTACCTATCTTTCCGATTTGGTCCTGCCGTTGCCGTGACGTTGTATTAGTTAATGTGACGATTGTTGCTCATCGAATGATTAACTGTTTATAATTTCGTGCTTAAATGAATCAAGCAATGAATTAAGCAATTATTAACTCATTAACCTGGGGCACCATGGGAAAATTCGTTTTATTGAGTTTCTATTTCCCAAATTAACTCAAAGAATATCAGAATATCGATTTTACAACAGTCGCTAAATTAATCAACCTCTAGTCTCATGTCTGAACGTCGCATAATCCGGGAATCTGCACGAACCCGGGCTCCACCAATGAGTTTACCACAACAATCTTAGTTGATTATTTATTTACTAGCAAGCTAAAATGATGATAAAAATACACATACACAAAACACAGTCTAGGCTATTGATTAGGACTTAGTATAATGGGCCAACACACTATGGCGTGTGTTACCCAAAATGGGGATTTAAAAGAGAGAGAAACAAAGAAAGTACACGAGAGAAATATACATTTGGGTTCATTTGTCAGCTATGCTTATTTAAACCTAGCCTTGTCCCGAACTGCCGCTCTTATGGTTCAGAATATAATGATGTAATTACGTGTTGAAGATCTCAGAGGGGGCATCCCGTGTGGCTCGTTTAGGCTTCTCAAGGGCGCACTGCTCCGACGCAACTCTCTGATTGTCCTCACGATGTCAGTGTCCTTCTTGGCTTGGTGGTCTGATTTTTTCCCTTTTCTCTGTGGTGTCGTCTGAGGACAGACAGCTCTGTAGCTCAGAGCTCACAGCGAATGAATGAAATAGCGTAGATGCCACGATTCGATGAAGAGTGGAGGCTAGGTGGTTCGACTTGAATTCACCCGCTTAGACACAGCTACTCATCCGTAGCTTGGATAGAAAAAGATTTCTTTGTCTTCAAACTTTGTGTTGCGTTTTGGGGTTCGTTGACCATTTAGACCTTCGCTGCAGCTTGGGGTCTCTTTTAGTCTAATGTTAATTCTCCAGTCTTCTGTCTTCCTCGGGTCAGAAGTGGGAGTAACCGCCTTTAGGGCAGTTCTCTGGGCGTACCAAGTTAAGAGACAAGGCCTAGATTTTACTCAAATCCAATTTTAGACACTAACTTCACATTTCATCTTTACCAAAACATTCTCTTTGATTTGGATATTTTCCACACAACGTACAATGTATAAACATCTGGCATATACTGAGAAAACTCGTAAAGGTACAATGTTTTCATAATAACGTCATCTGTTAACCTTTAATAATAAAACAAAAATTACATACATTTTCATATTCCATCTCTCGTCATGACCACCATTGTGGCTGACGGAAACCATTGTTCCAAAGTCCCTTTATTGCATGTTTAATGTTCTGAGGCCAGTTCTCCATAGTGAGGACACAGGAATTTCTCTGTGTCCTAGGATTTATCATGGGCGTGAGGGGTCATAAAACCCCCACATCCTCATACCCCTACATCTCTCCTCCTCTGTTGGGGGCTGAGAGAGACCCTGTAGGATTGTGGTCTCCTGTAACCTGACCTGATCAGGACAGTCATGACACCGTACGTACCTACACGTACGCTACGGTCACAAGACGCAGGCCTCCTTACTGTCCCAAGAATTTCTAAGCAATCAGCTGGAGGCAGGGCTTTCTCCTATAGAGCTCCATTTTTATGGAATGGTCTGCCTACCCATGTGAGAGACGCAGACTAGGTCTCAACCTTTAAGTCTTTATTGAAGACTCATTTCTTCAGTAGGTCCTATGATTGAGTGTATTCTGGCCCAGGAGTGTGAAGGTGAACGTAAAGGCACTGGAGCAACGAACTGGCCTTGCTGTCTCTGCCTAGCCGGTTCCCCTCTCTCCACTGGGATTCTCTGCCTCTAAACCTATTACAGGGGCCGAGTCACTGGCTTACTGGTGCTCTTCCATGCCGTCCCTAGGAGGGGTGCGTCACTTGAGTGGGTTGAGTCACTGACGTGGTCTTCCTGTCTGGGGTGGCTCCCCCCTTGGGTTGTGCCGTGGCGGAGATGTTTGTGGGCTATATGCGGCCTCAGGATGGTAAGTTGGTGGTTGAAGGTATCCCTCTAGTGGTGTGGGGGCTGTGCTTTGGCAAAGTGGGTGGGGTTATATCCTGCCTGTTTGGCCCTGTCTGGGGGTATCATCGGATGGGGCCACAGTGTCTCCTGACCCTTCCTGTCTCAGCCTCCAGTATTTATGCTGCAGTAGTTTATGTGTCGGGGGGCTAGGGTCAGTCTGTTATATCTGGAGTATTTCTCCAGGGTCCTGTGTGAATTTAAGAATGCTCTCTCTCTTTCTATCTTTCTTTCTTTCTCTCTCTCGGGGGACCTGAGCCCTAGGACCATGCCTCAGGACTACCTGGCATGATGACTCCTTGCTGTCCCCAGTCCACCTGGCCATGCTGCTGCTCTAGTTTCAACTGTTCTGCCTGCGGCTATGGAACCCTGACTACCTGTCCCAGACCTGCTGCAGGCCATGCTGCTGCTCCAGTTTCAACTGTTCTGCCTGCGGCTATGGAACCCTGCTACCTGTCCCAAACCTGCTGTTTTCAACTCTCTAGAGACAGCAGGAGCGGTAGAGATACTCTCAATGATCGGCTCTGAAAAGCCAACTGACATTTACTCCTGAGGTACTGACCTGGTGCACCCTCGACAACTACTGTGATTATCATTATTTGACCATACTGGTCATTTATGAACATTTGAATATCTTGGCCATGTTCTGTTATAATCTCCACCTGGTACAGCCAGAAGAGGACTGGCCACCCCTCATAGCCTGGTTCCTCTCTAGGTTTCTTCCTAGGTTTTGGCCTTTCTAGGGAGTTTTCCTAGCCACTGTGCTTCTACACCGGCATTGCTTGCTGTTTGAGGTTTTAGGCTGGGTTTCTGTACAGCACTTTGAGATATCAGCTGATATAAGAAGAGCTATATAAATACATTAGATTTGATGTAACATCACCTTACCGTCCCTCTGCTCTAGTGGATCTTGGATTCTGAAGTAATGGACACCGCTGGAGCTTGTGCCCTCCCTGGTCACAGTACAGACAGAGCCCCAGCTGTATCCATCTGTGTCGTTCTGCCACGGGAAGGCGTGTGACCCCTACCTCCATGGGTTCAGGATCAGATCCCGAACACTCGCTGAAGGAGGGAGAGAAGAAATGAAGATGCCGACGCTCCCAGAGGAAGTTATCCAAACAGATTGCCATCGCAATGAGTGTGTCCAGGGTGAGGTTTCATCTTGGCAGGCCAGTTCCGTCTGGACCTCCTTGTGCAGACCTCTTCTAAATAATGTGCTGTGCGTCGGCTCATTCCATCCACAGGAAGCTTCTACTGTCCGGAAGGTAAGCGCATACCCCGCAGCTGTCAGATTCCCCTGCTGGAGCTGAAGCAGACGCTCACCTCCCACTCTGCCCTCCGCGGGATGATCGAAAATACATTTAAACAGAGCCATGAACCCCTCATAAGACTCGAGCTCCTCCTCTCCTTTCTCCTAGACAGCCGTAGCCCATTCCAATGCCCACCCAGTCAGCAGAGAAATAACCGTGGCAACCTTAGACCTCTCGGTGGTGGGGGCTCCCATCTGATGTGCAAAATAGAGGGAGCACTGAAGGAGGAAGCCACGGCATTTGGATGGTGTCCCATCATATTTCTCCTGGAGGGATAGACGGGCGTTGCTGACCTGAGCAGGTTGTTGAATGGGCTGGTGTGCTGACTCGCTGGGTAGACTGGCTCTAGAATATCCTCCGCTGTTGAGAAGTTGTAGACTGCAGAGAACATCTTCCATGCCCCTCCCCAGTTGAGCCAGCTGATCATGGTGTTGACCAAGAAGGTAACCTTGTTTCATGGATCGTCTGGGAGATGTTCGGTTGTCCTGCTGCTTTCATATTTTGAGTTGGTATTCTGTAATCGTGGGGCGGAAGCAGGTGAAACATTTTAATAAAACAACAAAATCAAGAACACGACACTAAGATAAGGCAGAATGCCGATACACAAGAACAACACCAACTGGTGAGTGCACATGGGAGAGTGACATATAAAGGGGAGGAAATTATGAAGGTAATGGAGTCCAGGTGTGAATGATAATGATGAATCCCAGGACCAGTGGTTAGTACTCTGGCGACGTCGTACGCCGGAGGGGAGGAGCAGACGTGACACGTGTTGTGTTCATATTTTTGTTCAGTGTGTATAGTACAGTGGTTTTCCACTGGATGGTCAGATTTCATTAAAACAGTTATTTTAACAATGCTGGTTATGCATCTTGTTCACTGTCATCCAAGGACCCGTTGACTTGCATTACACACCCTCACTGCAGAAACATTTTCTTCAAGTTAAATACAATTTTTCCAGTAAACGTGGCTTGCTACATTTACTACAGTGGTTTACCACTAACATGACACAGCACTTTCCACCAACCCTTTCCATCTAATCAAGGAAATGGTCTTCTGTTAATGATGACCCAGGAGTTTTGACTGTCTACTCCGCTGTTGGTTCCACTTCCTCTTGTCTTCTAGCTGTTTAGGCCATGGAGCATCTCTGTGGTCTCCGGTCACAGGTTGTCTAACAGACAGTTCCACCAAAACCACACACACCCTAGTAAACAATACCCCCTCTCTCTACTTCACAATAACTCTACAATACAGAAACATCCCTGAGACTTAAGACCTCATTCTACTTCTTCTTAATCACACAACCAGAAAATATTCACAATCTAACAGTCTCTTATATAGCATATGAATATCACAGATATTAACAATCTAACAGTCTCTTACATAGCATATGAATATCACAAATATTAACAATCTAACAGTCTCTTACATAGCATATGAATTTCACAAATATTAACAATCTTATATAAATAATGATATATCGATAAAATGAGTTGTATCATGCTGCAATTTTAGATGTTCATTCCTAACTTCATTTTAGTATTACTGCAACCTGGGAGCAACCTCAATCAGATTGCCATTTGTTCTTATGCGATAACCCTTACACTTTTCTATTGATATTGTAGTCACAATATTTAACATGTTAGTAGATACAGCATTTGGAATTGATTTAATCATAAAAAAACATGTTTATCAGAGACTGAGACTGATTTCATTATTCTACAAGTTCTTTAATTATTTCCGAGCCTGGAAATAAAACAAACCTACATGTATGTATTCTTTATATATATATATAATCTGTAAGTACTGTAGATCATTAAAGTTTTCTGCATCGTACTGGCCGCCACTTGGTTTTTGATCACAAGCCATTTAGGTACCTACCTGCCTTAATCTGACCTATTATTTCACTACCTACAATTACCAAATGTGTACCTCATGGAAAGGCCATAGTCACAGTTATGGTTAGGCCAATAGCGTAAGGCCAATAGTATTCATAACCAACCAAAAAGTCCTTATTTAAATATTCCAATGCTTTGCTTCAGAAAATCAAGGAATGAGAACTTGTAATTTGATTTATCTTCCCTTTCCCCAGGAAAGTTTTCCTGATTCATTTCCCTCTGAATCTCTCTATCTACCTCTTCATATTTTGTTAGTGTATGATTCTCCTCCATTTCCAGCGACTACGTCATCAATCTTCTCGATCAGCTCAACGCCTTGACTTATTTTCTTCTCTCTGTTGTTGAAAGCATAGAATCTGCTACCACAGTGTTGAATCAGTTCACAAAGCTTCAGATGACCGTTGACTTTATAGTCTTGTACTGCTTCACATCATCAAATCAAATTGTATTTGTCACATGCGCAGGTGTACAACAGGTGTAGACCTTACAGTGAAATGCTTACTTACAAGCCCTTAACAAACAATGCAGTAAAAAAAAGACATAAAAAAGAATAAGAAATAAAAGTAACAAATATTAAAGAGCAGCAGTAAAATAACAATAGCTAGGCTATATACAGGGGGTACCAGTACAGAGTCAATGTGCGGGGGCACCGGTTAGTCGAGGTAATTGAGGTAATAAATACAGTTGAAGTCAGAAGTTTACATACACTCAGGTAGGAGTCATTAAAACACATTTTTCAACCACTCCACAAATATCTTGCTAACAAACTAAAGTTTTGGCAAGTCGGTTAGGACATCTACTCTGTGCATGAGACAAGTCATTTTTCTAACAATTATTTACAGACAGATTATTTCACTTATAATTCACTGTATCACAATTCCAGTGGGTCAGAAGTTTACATACACAGTTGACTGTGCTTTTAGAAAGTTTAGAAAATTCCAGAAAATTATGTAATGGCTTTAGAAGCTTCTGAAAGGCTAATGGACATCATTTCAGTCAACTGGAGATGTACCTGTGGATGTATTTCAAGGCCTACCTTCTTTGCTCAAGGCCTGCCTCCTTTGCTTCAAGGCCTGCCTCTTTGCTTGACATCATGGGAAAATCAAAATAAATCTGCCAAGACCTTAGAAAACAAATTGTAGACCTCCACAAGTCTGGTTCATCCTTGGGAGCAATTTCCAAATGCCTGAAGTTACCACGTTCATCTGTACAAACAATAGTACGCAAGTATAAACACCATGGGACCACACAGCCGTCATACCGCTCAGAAAAGAGACGCATTCTGTGTCCTAGAGATGAACCTACTTTGGTGTGAAAAGGGCAAATCAATCCCAGAACAACAGCAAAGGACCTTGTGAAGATGCTGGAGGAAACAGGTACAAAAGTATCTATATCCACAGTAAAACGAGTCCTATGTCGCATAACCTGAAAGGCCGCTCAGCAAGGAAGAAGCCACTGCTCCAAAACCGGCAGAAAAAAGTCAGACTGCGGTTTGCAACTGCACATGGGGACAAAGATTGCACTTTTTGAAGAAATGTCCTCTGGTCTGATGAAACAAAAATAGAACTGTTTGGCCATAATGACCATCATTATGTTTGGAGGAAAAAGGGGGAGGCTTGCGAGCCGAAGAACACCATCCCAACCGTGAAGCACGGGGGTGGCAGCATCATGTTGTGGGGGTGCTTTGCTGCAGGAGGGACTGGTGTACTTCACAAAATAGATGGCATCATGAGGCTGGAACATTATGTGGATATATTGAAGCAACATCTCAAGACATCAGTCAGGAAGCTAACGCTCGGTCGCAAATGGGTCTTCCAAATGGACAATGGACAATGACCCCAAGCATACTTCCAAAGTTGTGGCAAAATGGCTTAAGGACATCAAAGTCAAGGTATTGGAGTGGCCATCACAAAGCCCTGACCTCAATCCTATAGAACATTTGTGGGCAGAACTGAAAAAGCATGTACGAGCAAGGAGGCCTACAAACCTGACTCAGTTACACCAGCTCTGTCAGGAGGAATGGGCCAAAATTCACCCAACTTATTGCGGGAAGCTTGTGGAAGGCTACCTGAAACATTTGACCCAAGTTAAACAATTGAAAGGCAATGCTACCAAATACTAATTGAGTGTATGTAAACTTCTGACCCACTGGGATTGTGATGAAAGAAATACAAGCTGGAATAAATCATTCTCTCTACTATTATTCTGACATTTCACATTCTTAAAATAAAGTGGTGATCCTAACTGACCTAAGACAGGGAATTTTTACTCTGATTGAATGTCAGGAATTGTGAAAAACTGAGTTTAAATGTATTTGCCTAAGGTGTATGTAAACTTCCGACTTCAACTGTACATGTAGGTAGAGTTATTAAAGTGACTTATGCATAGATAATAACAGAGTAGCAGCAGCATAATAGAGGGGCGTGGGGCAATGCAAATGGTCTGGGTGGCCATTTGATTAGATGTTTAGGAGTCTTATTGCTTGGGGATAGAAGCTGTTTAGAAGCCTCTTGGATCGAGACTTGGTGCTCTGGTACAGCTTGCCATTCGGTAGCAGAGAGAACAGTCTATGACTGACGCTGCCTGGTATAGAGGTCCTGGATGACAGGAATTTTGGCCCTAGTGATGTACTGGGCCATACGCACTACCCTCTGTAGTGCCTTGCAGTCGGAGGCTGAGCAGTTGCCATACCAGGCAGTGATGCAACCAGTCAGGATGCTCTCGATGGTGCAGCTGTAGAACCTTTTCAGGATCTGAGGACGCATGACAAATCTTTTCAGTCTCCAGAGAGGGAATAGGTATTGTCGTGCCCTCTTCACGACTGTCTTGGTGTGTTTGGACCATGTTAGTTTGTCAGTGATGTGGACACCAAGGAACTTGAAGATTTCAACCTGCTCCACTACAGCCCTGTCGATGAGAATGGGGGCATGCTCGGTCCTCCTTTTCCTGTAGTCCACAATCATTTCCTTTGTCTTGATCACGTTGAGGGAGGTCTCTGACCTCCTCCCGATAGGCTGTCTCGTCGTTATTGGCAACTTAATGCTGGTGTTGGAGTCATGCCTGGCCATGCAGTCATGAGTGAACAGGGAGTACAGGAGGGGACTGAGCACGCACCCCTGAGGGGCCCCAGTATTGAGGATCAGCATGGCAGATGTGTTGTTACCTACCCTCACCACCTGGGGGTGGCCCGTCAGGACGTCCAGGATCCAGCTGCAGAGGGAGGTGTTTAGTCCCAGGGTCCTTAGCTTAGTGATGAGCTTTGAGGGCACTATGGTGTTGAACGCTGAGTTGTAGTCAATGAATAGCATTCTCACATAGGTGTTCCTTTTGTCCAGGTGGGAAAGGGCAGTGTGGAGTGCAATAGAGATTGCATCCTTTGTGGATCTGTTGGGGCGGTTTGCAAATTGAGTGGGTCTATGGTTTCTGGGATAATGGTGTTGATGTGAGCCATGACTAGCCTTTCAAGGCACTTTATGGTTACAGACGTGAGTGCTATGGGTCGGTAGTCATTTAGGCAGGTTACCTTAGTGTTCTTGGGCACGGGGACTATGGTGGTCTGCTTGAAACATGTAGGTATTACAGACTCGGTCAGGGAGAGGTTGAAAATGTCAGTGAAGACACTTGACAGTTGGTCCGCGCATGCTTTGAGTCCACACCCTGGTAATCCGTCTGGCCCTGCGGCCTTGTGAATGTTGACCTGTTTAAAGGTCTTACTCACATTGGCTGCGGAGAGCATGACCACACAGTCGTCCTGAACAGCTGATGCTCTCATGCATGTTTCAGTATTACTTGTCTCGAAAAGAGCATAGAAGTAATTTAGCTTGTCTGTTAGGCTCGTGTCACTGGGCACCTCTCGGCTGTGCTTCTCTTTGTAGTCTGTAATAGTTTGCAAGCCCTGCCACATCCGATGAGCGTCGGAGCCGGTGTAGTATGATTCGATCTTAGTCCTGTATTGATGCTTTGCCTCGGAGGGCATAGCGGGAGTTCTTATAAGCTTCCGGGTTAGAGTCCCGCTCCTTGAAAGCGGCATCTCGCCCCTTTATCTCAGTGCGGATGATGCCTGTAATCCATGGCTTTCGGTTGGGGTATGTACGTACAGTCACTGTGGGGACGACGCCATCAATGCACTTATTGATGAAGCCAGTGACTGAGATGGTGTACTCCTCAATTCCATCGGAAGAATCCCGGAACATATTCCAGTCTGTTACTGTTGGTAGTTTAATCTTGCTCGTAGGTCATCGATTTTTTATTTTCCAGTCATTGCACGTTGGCTATTAGAACGGATGGAGGTGGGTGTTTTCTCGTTCGCCTACGAATTCTTTGAAGGCAGCCCGACTTCCGCCACCTTTTTCTCCATCGTCTCTTCACGCAAATGACGGGGATTTGGGCCTGTTCCCAGGAAAGCAGTAAATCCTTCACGTCAGACTCGTCGGACTCGTTAAAGGAAAAAGCTTCTTCCAGTTCGTGGTGAGTAATCGCTGTTCTGATGTTGTCACAGCTGTCTTCAGAAAAGGACCAAAATGCAGCAGAGTTAGTGTTCGTCATCTTGAATTTAATAGAAAGAACACTCTACAAAAACAAAAACAAGGAAACTGACAGCCAACAGTCCTGTCAGGTGCAACCACACTAAACAAGAAACAATTACCCACAACCCCAAAGAAAAACACACACTCCTATATAGGACTCCAAATCAAAGGCAACTCAACACACCTGCCTTCAATTGGGAATCCTAATCACCAACACAACCATTCACACACACAAAAACCCTGCCACATCCTGACCAAAACTAATCCAATTGCTCCCTCTGCTGGTCAGGATGTGACAGATGTCCAGAAGTTTGTTTCGGTCATAAGAGACGGTAGCACCAACATTATTTTTAAAATAAGTTAAAAACAAAAGTTACAAACAACGCAAAAAAACTAACAAAATAACACAGTTGGTTAGGAGCACGTAAAAAGTCAGCCATCCTCTCCGGAGCATTTCTACATTCATGGTCATCACCACGAGTGAACACAATCATGAACTTGGAAGACTTGTTGTCCATAGATTTTCTCCAGGGATACTATAGAATTGTCCTCCTCTGTGGTGAATCTGCCCACCTGGATCACCAGCAGGAAGACATGACGACCAGAGGAGGAGATCTGAATACGTCTAACTAGTTCCTTTGTTATATGCTCTGAGCTTTCTCTGTATGTAACATTCCTGGAGTTTCCACTACATGTATCCATAGATTTTCCTTAATTCTCTCTAACTGAATCGGAACATTCTAATCTTTAAGGACATAAACTAGCGGAACAGGTTGAATCAAAGTATAGTGCCATTGTTTTCAGGAAGGTGTGCCCATGTTGATATGAGGGACAGGAGGCAGACTAAGGGGAAAGGGCAGGGCAGCCACCTGAACTACCCTACAAACAAAAAAGCAGTCTATGCAAACAGTGAATCTTATTGTGCCGTCCGTGTTTATCGTGGTGATAACTGGATCACTGGCTTTCTCATGGTGTGTGTGAAGGTGTGTGTCATGATCAGCATGGTCTGAACTCAGAGCCCAATACAATACCAGTGAAAACACAGTGGAACAAAGCCAGAGTGAGTAACCTCACTTACTTGTTTGCCTTGGTTCTTACTTGGATTGTGTTGTTATTTAAAATTGGACATCAAATTTTCTCTGAAACAGAAAATAATTGAACCAGGACACTTTGTTTGAAGATAAAACTGATACTACAGCACCTGATTTCATTCTTGACATAATTTTCACCAACTGTGTTGTTACTGCAGTCTGTGATTGTATGGCGGAATAGCTGTCCACATAATTCTAATACCTCTTCATGGACTACATTTGAACATTGTCTTCTTTTAGGATTTGAACTGGTATGGTCAGATTTTATTAAAACACTTATATTAACAATGCTGGTTATGCATCTTGTTCACTGTCATCCAATGACACCTTGACTTGCATTACACACACTCACTGCAGAAACATTTCCTCATGAAGGCATGTGACTTAAAGATAAATACAACTATACCGGTTAACATGCCCTGCTACATATACTATATACTACAGTGCTTTACCACAAACATGACACAGCACTTTCCACCGACACTTTCCATCTAATCAAGGAAATGGTCTTCTGTTAATGATGACCCAGGAGTTTTGACTGTCTACTCCGCTGATGGTTCCACTTCCTCTTATCTTCTAGCTGTTTAGGCCATGGAGCAACTCTGTGGTGTCCAGTCACAGGTTGTCTAACAGACAGTTCCACCAAAACCACACACACCCTAGTAAACAATACCCCCTCTCTCTACTTCACAATAACTCTACAATACAGAAACATCCCCGAGACTTAAGACCTCATTCTACTTCTTCTTAATCACACAACCAGAAAGTATTAACAATCTAACAGTCTCTTATATAGCATATGAAGTTCACAAATATTAACAATCTGTCATAGGCGTCGTAAGGATTGGACCAAGGCGCAGCGGGTAAAGTGCTCATCTTCTTAATTTATTTAAAGAAAACACTTAAACAAAAATAAACAAACAACGAAAACAGTTCCTTCAAGGCAACACAGGCTATACAGGAAAATACCACCCACAAAACACAAGAGAAAACAAACCCAACTAAATATGGCCTCCAATTAGAGACAATGACAACCAGCTGCCTCTAATTGGAGGTCATTGCCAAAGACCCAACATAGAAATATAAAACTAGATAAACACATAGAAATAGATAACATAGAACATAAACCAAAAACACCAAAACAAACACCCCCTGCCACGCCCTGACCAAACTACAATAACAAATAACCCCTTTTACTGGTCAGGACGTGACAGTACCCCCCCCCCCCCCCCCCCCCAAAAAAGGTGCAGACCCCGAATGCACCTCAAAAACAAAAACCCCACAAAAATAACCCCAAACTTAAAGGGAGGGAAGGGAGGGTGGCCACCGTCAACAACGGTCCCTGTGCTACACCCCCCCCCCCTCCCAATCCTCCCACTAGGGAGGTTGCTCTGGCTCTGGGCGTAGATCCCGTTCCGTAGACTCTAGGCTGGGGAGCGTCGCTGGAGACTCCGGGCTGGGGAGCGTCGCTGGAGACTCCGGGCTGGGGAGCGTCGCTGGAGACTCCGGGCTGGGGAGCGTCGCTGGAGACTCCGGGCTGGGGAGCGTCGCTGGAGACTCCGGGCTGGGGAGCGTCGCTGGAGACTCCGGGCTGGGGAGCGTCGCTAGAGACTCCGGGCTGGGGAGCGTCGCTGGAGGCCCAGGGCTGAGGAGCGTCGCTGGAGGCCCAGGGCTGAAGAGCGTCGCTGGAGGCTGCAGACTGGAGAGCGTCGCTGGAGGCTGCAGACTGGAGAGCGTCGCTGGAGGCTCACAGCAGGCACTGGCTGTACCGGGTTATGGAGGCGCACTGGAGGATGAGTGCGGGGAACAGGAACAGGACGTACTAATGGCAGAGTGCTCAAAGCAGGCACTGGCTGTACCGGGATATGGAGGCGCACTCAGCGAGGAGCAGGAACAGGACGTACTGGACTGGGCAGACGCACTGGAAGCCTGATGCATGGGGCTGGCTTTGGAGGCGCCAGACTAGTAACACGCACCTCATGGCTAGTGCGGGGAGCAGGAACAGGACGTACTGGACTGGGCAGGCGCACTAGAGGCCTGATGCGTGGGGCTGGATTTGGAGGTGCCAGACTAGTGACACGCACCTCAGGGCTAGTGCGAGGAGCAGGAACAGGACGTACTGGACTGGGCAGGCGCACTAGAGGCCTGATGCGTTGGGCTGGTTTTGGAGGTGCCAGCCTAGTAACACACACCTCAGGACTATGCGAGGAGCAGGAACAGGGTAAACTGGACCGAGGAGATGCACTGGTGGCCAGGTGCGCTGCGCCGGCGCACTTCTCCCTGGCTGCCGGCTAACTCTTGCCTGGCAACGCTTAGAAGCCCTTATTGACCGCACCGGACTGTGCACGCGTATGGGTCGACACAGTGCGTATCTCTGCATAACAAGGTGCTTGCTTGATCCGTCGCTCCCCATAATAAGCATGGGGAGTTGGCTCAGGTCTCCATCCTGACTCTACCAAACTCCCCGTGTGCCCCCCCCCAAAAAAAGTTTTGGGGATGCCTCTCAGCCTCATCTAGCTCCCTTTGTTTCCTCTCCCAGAAACGTTGTTCTACCTCCCACGTCCATCCTTCTCTTCGGTGCTCTAATCCCCGCTGCTTGGTCCTTGTTTGGTGCTCATCTTCTTAATTTATTTAAAGAAAACGCTTAAACAAAAATAAACAAATGACGAAAACAGTTCCGTAAGGCAACACAGGCTATACAGGAAAATACCACCTACAAAACACAAGAGAAAACAAACCCAACTAAATATGGCCTCCAATTAGAGACAATGACAACCAGCTGTCTCTAATTGGAGGTCATTGCCAAAGACCCAACATAGAAGTAGAAAACTAGATAAACACATAGAAATAGATAACATAGAACATAAACCAAAAACACCAAAACACACAAAACAAACACCCCCTGCCACGCCCTGAACAAACTACAAGAACAAATAACCCATTTTACTGGTCAGGACGTGACACAATCTAACAGTCTCTTATATAGCATATGAATTTCACAAATACTAACAATCTAACAGTCTCTTATATAGCATATGAATTTCACAAATTTTAACAATCTTATATAAATAATGATATCTGTAACGACAGACGCTTGAGACGAGAAGCAAGTACAGGGAGTGAACAGTTAATGAAATACGGACATGAAACAGAACACGAACAGGGTCTGGACATGGGAAATGTAAATGACAATAATGCTGACACCGGGAACCAACAGAGGAACAGACAAATATAGATGGGGCAATCAACAAAGTGAAGGAGTCCAGGTAAGTCCAATGAGCGCTGATGCACGTTTATTTGGGCTGCAATCTGAGGTGCAGTTAACTCTAATGAACTTATCCTCTGCAGCAGAGGTAAGCCTGGGTTCTCCATTCCTGTGGTGGTTCTCACGAGAGCCAGTTTCATCGTAGCGCTTGATGGTTTTTGCGACCGCATTGACTAACCTTCATGTCTTAAAGTAATGATGGACTGTCGTTTCTCTTTGCTTATTTGAGCTGTTCTTGCCATGATATGGACTTGGTCTTTTACCAAATAGGTCTATCTACTGTACACCACCCCTACCTTGTCACAACACAAATGATTACCTCAAACGCATTAAGAAGGAAAGAAATTCCACTAATTAACTTTTAACAAGGCACATCTGTTAATTGAAATGCATTCAAGGTGACTACCTCATGAAGCTGGTCTAGAAAATGCCCAGAGTGTGTCAAGCTGTCATCAAGGCAAAGGGTGGCTACTTTAAATATTCTCAAATGTAAAATATATTTTGATTTGGTTACTACATGATTCATATGTGTTATTTCATAGTTTTGATGTCTTTACTATAATTATATAATGTAGAAAATAGTAGAAATAAAGAAAAACCCTTGAATGAGTAGGTGTGTCCAAACTTTTGACTGGTACTGTATCTCCACAAAAACAGGGGAGAGGGAAACATCTTTACTCTGTTCAGCAATCATCTGCCTCTTAGACATCGAAGTGTCAACTGAAGGGGCCCTCTCTTCCTTCGGTGGTCCTACAAATTCACTCACCTTTGGGGTTTTTAAAGGAAAGGTCCAAAAATCAAGATCACACAAACGTTTCAGACAGATCGAAAATGGTGGGATTGCTGACATCCTCAAAACTACACTTGCTCCCAGCGACTTTCTTAGACATAACAAGTGTAATGGCACACGCTGGTGACACTCTAGGGCAATGTTCCCTCTAAGCTGCACGCCTTCCGCACAGCTCCCCGGGACTGGCGCACAGTGCACAGAAGAAATATCAGCCCATGGAGAGAAGCACAAGATTGAACTTCACTCAACTTTCTAGAGTTTTTCTGTTAACACTATCAACGCTTCCCATTACTGTGGCAATTGTGATCGAATCAATGCAATATTAGCCACTTTCAATGCAACATACCGAAACAAAACGAACTAAGCAAGCGATTTTGTTGTAGGCAGAATGCATTGGAGTAGGATTCTATTCTTTATGTCTTAGCACTTACTCTACACAGACCGGTGCAGCAAAACCAATCACAGCTGCAGTAGGCCTATATGCAAATAGACCATTGTCTGTGCCATTTACTTTGAACTGGACTGTGTTTACAGCTGTGTTCGTGAGTAGATGTAATGGTCTGGGTGTAGCTGGTGCAGAGGAGTCAGGCGCAGGACAGCAGAGATGAGTAACACAAGTAACTTTACTCAAATATTCCAATAACATGTCATAATACCGAGCCCACAATAACGGACCGAACATACATAAAACAATCACGCACAAAAACCCTGGAGAAAACAGAGGGTTAAATAATGAACATGTAATTTGGGAATTAAAACCAGATGTGTAAAACAAATACAAAACAAATGGAAAATGAAAGGTGGATCGGCGATGGCTAGAAGACCGGTGACGCCGACCGCCGAACGCCACCCGAACAAGGAGAGGGACCGACTTCGGCGGAAGTCATGACAGTAGATGCGCTTGTTTTGAGATCAAAGGAAAAGCTGCATGTAGCCACATGTGCACATTTTGTTCATATCCTTTGCTAGTCAGTGAGTTACTAGCCCAGGTATAGAACATTTGTAATGAGCAATAAGGCAGTGATTGTTTCCTACAAGAGCATAAAAAGACATGCTTGTACAATAGCTAAGTTCGGTAGCTAGCTAGCAACAATATGAGTTGATATGACATCAAAGCAAAATTTCACTTTTGCAGATGGATACCCTTCCCCTACCTGTGGTGTTGAAAGGGACTGTATTAGGAGGAGGATGAATCATCACACTGAAAATATGTTTGTGGTGTACTCACTCATAACACTTTTTTGAGTGATACAGTGCATTCGGAAAGTATTCAGACCCCTTGACTTTTTCACATTTTGTTACGTCACAGCCTTATTCTAAAATGTATTAAAATAAAATAGAATCAATCTAAACACAATACTCCATAATAACAAAGCGAAAACAGGTTTTTAGAAAAGTTTGCAAATGTATTAAAAATGAAAAATAGAAGCCTAATTTACATAAGTCTTCAGACCCTTTGCTATGAGACTCGAAATTGAGCTCAGGTGCATCCTGTTTCCATTGATCATCCTTGAGATGTTTCTACAACTTGATTGGAGTCCACCTGTGGTAAATTCAATTGATTTGAGATGATTAGGAAAGAAAGTGTGTGCATGTCGACAGTGCATGTCACAGCAAAAACCAAGCCATGAGGTCGAAGGAATTGTCCGTAGAGCTCCGAGATTGCATTGTGTCGAGGCCCATATCTGGGGAAGGGTACCAAAACATTTCTGCAGCATTGAAGGTCCCCAAGAACACAGGGGCCTCCCTTCTTAAATGGAAGAAGTTTAGAACTACCAAGACTCTTCCTAGAGCTGGCTGCCCCAACAGACTGAGCAATCAGGGGAGAAGGGCCTTGGTCAGGGAGGTGACCAAGAACCCAATGGTCACTTTGATAGAGCTCCAGACTTTCTCTGTGGAGATGGGAGAACCTTCCAGAAGGACAACCATCTCTGCAGCACTCCACCAATCAGGCCTTTATGGTAGAGTGGCCAGACAGAAGCCACACCTCAGTAAACGGCACATGACAGCCTGCTTGGCGTTTTCCAAAAGGCTCCTAAAGGACTCTCTGATCTGATGAAACCAATATTGAACTCTTTGGACTGAATGTCAAGTGTCATGTCTGGAGGAAACCTAGCACCATCCCTACGGTGAAGCATGGTAGTGGCAGCATTATGCTGTGGGGAAGTTTTTCAGCGGCAGGGACTGGGAGACTAGTCAAGATCGAGGGAAAGATGAACGGAGCAAAGTACAGAGATCCTTGATGAAAACCTGCTCCAGAGTGCTCAGAACCTCAGACTGGGGTGAAGGTTCACCTTCAAACAGGACAACAATCCTAAGCACACAGCCAAGACAACGCAGGAGTGGCTTCGGGACAAGTCTCTGAATGTCCTTGAGTGGCCCAGCCAGAGCCCGGACTTGAACCCGGAGTGGCCCAGCCAGAGCCCGGACTCAAACATCTCTGGAGAGACCTGAAAATAGCTGTGCAATGAATGCAAATGAGTGTGAGTGTAAATGAGTGTGAGTGTAAATGAGTGTGTGTGTAAATGAGTGTGTCTGCAAGATTGATAAGGTCAGTAAATGCATGTCTTACTCTCATAAGTGTAGCCCAGACATTCATTATTTTTATCAATAAGATCTTTCATTGCTTTAAAGTATCTCATCTTCATCATTTGTTGTTACTTCTCTCTTTCTAGAAGCAATCAGTTAACAGGAAAAAAATACAGATCGAGGCTTTCAATCAAACTGAGGACTGAGAAATGTGTGCACTAGACAGGTTCTTGCATGCGTGACTTTGAGATGTAAGTTGTACATTCTAAAAAATGTTGGGTTGTTTGGATGACCCAATTGCTGGGATGCATGCATCGGGTCAATAGTTAGATTGTTTTCTGTAAATACAGTAAGGTTGGGTTGTTGGTGCTGAGTTATTAAGGTTGGGCTATGGATATTTGGCCCAGCCAGTTGGTTTATTTTCCCACCAGCAGCGTGTGAAGTCCACCAGAAAACTTGCAAGTATTCTAGTTATTCTAGAGTGTAAAACAGCGAATGTTATTTCTACAGACTAAGGGTGTTTTGGCTGACTGAAAACTGTGATAACAGTAAGTAACAAACATTATGAATGATGAATTTGATGGTCATTCAGGTTAAATAGGTAAAATAGGTTATTAGGTAGCTAGCTAACTGTTTGAGCGTTAGCTAGCTAGTTAGCTAACAACCATTAGCTAGCAAGCCATTTTCTGTGCTAATATCTCTGGCTGTGGTAACGTTAGCTAGCTAGCTAACGTTAGCTTTGCAACCATGCTCGCGACTCTGGCTTACTGATGCGGAATACAACTAAATACACGTTTTTTTGTAGACTGTTGGGATAGCTAGCTAACTAAGCCTGATACAGAGGCTATTTCTTTTGGGCTATTCCCCATGTATATTTGGTAAATATGCTTGTATATTTTGTATGATATAGCAGTTTCACCATTAGATCACCAAGACCTGTAAAGAAATCTACACTGAGCACATCAACCTGCCTTGCCTTCTGCTGATTTCATGCCCTTAGGACTGCTACAAGGTCCATATTTTACAATTGCATAGGCTAATAAAAATATGTTGTAGACAAAATAATGAAAAGGGCTGACTGGTAAATAGACAAAGATTTGTAGTTGAACAAGTCATTGCATGTATAGATTTTTTGTTTACTTGACTTGAGACTTGCTCTTAGAATGCACAACTTGGATTTGAGTCTTGACTCGACTTACATTTACATTTACATTTTAGTCATTTAGCAGACGCCCTTATCCAGAGCGACTTACAGTAGTGAATGCATACATTTTTTTTTTTTAATTCCGTACTGCTTGAGACTGTGACTTTGTAATTTGAGACTTGCTTGTGATTCAAATAATAGTGACTTGATCCCACCTCTGGTAATCATATCTATAAATTGACAGTTGATAGTCAGATCGGATGATACTTGTAATCAGAAAAAAGGAAGTGTTTTAATATGCCTAAATAGATGTTTGCAAAATTCCTCCCTGTATGTTCTCACTCCAAAAAATCTGCAGATTTCAGAGGAGTGTCTGTGCCTGTGCCATGTGCATCCTCATTTTGCACTATACAGCCAAGTTTGCGTCACTCAGTCAGAATGTCCATCAGCTTGGACTCATTTGTTAGATATTATGCACCTTGATAGGTTTATAGCAAACGTCCTCGCCATGGAATTTATCATAGTAGCAGGCAGCTGCAATCTAAATGATCAGACCAAAAACATACAAGTAAAAGTGATCGAGTGAAATTATGAAGTGTTACTGGAGAAATACTACTTCACTCTATCCAATCAGAGCTGCAAGATAGACAGGCAAATTTGCCAGTTGATTTATTAAGACCATGTAGAAACTTTCAAGACTGACTGACATGAGAAAGATGCCTGCTGGCACCTGAACCTTTTTTTTTTTCCGGTCTGGGATAATTACAAAAAATTATCATATCCAGAAAATTGGCCATATCCTTTACATCACTTGTTTTGTCCAACAACTTGGCACACCTCTACAAATTCACGAACGGCGCTCTGACTGATGTTGATGTGTAGCTAATTTTATGTAGCTGGCTACATTCTTTCAATGATAAAGAAATATGATGCATCTTTTTAGCAAAAAATACAGCTTTTTTTCATTGTAGGCTAAGCTCATTACATATGTGGCTGCTAGCCAAACAGTGTTGCACTTCTGTGAAACTATTTTCCACCAAATGTGTTGGACTAATGTGACGAAAAACGCCACTAATCACACTATAAAACTCTTGACTTTCAATATAAAACGGGAAATGGTTTAAACAAATAATTGTACATTGTCTTCCTTTTGAAAAAAACGCCTTACTGCACGGTGCCGTGTACCTCTCAAATATTTTAACAATGCTGAGGTCTCCTTATAGCTCTGCACTGATATGATTTGTTGACGGTAGGTGGGGGCGGGAGGTCCCGTATAAACACAAACTCACTTCCTTGACAACTTCTAACAGCTCTGTGCTGTTCGGTGAAGCGCAGGAAGTATGAATGCCCTGACTTCTGCAGAGCCCCTATCACCGTAAATGCTGCACGGCCAATGCAAACATCAGAATGACCATGCAGCGACCCCTGGGAGAATACATTGGTTCATCGTTGCAGCTTTAATTATCATTTGATGATGTTGTGCATTTAAGGCATATTGATTGAGATAATGTCAAGTGTTTTATGAACACTAATAAATATACCATCCCAACTCAGTGGCCTTGTGGTTAGTCTCCCTGCAGAGATTGGCATTACTTACACCATAGGTCATGTTAGAGATGCTCCTCTGTTACCTCTGGAACACGATCAGTTATTCTGTCATGGATGCAACGTTATGATAATTGGGAATAATAAGGCGTTTTCATGGTAATAACTATATTAAAAACAAAAACTGTTTTAAGTGAGAATAGCCATTGGTCTGAAGCCGAAACAGAAAGGAAATTCATGAGCACCACAATGCCTACTCCACCCATGCTCTATCAAAGTTTTCCAGCACACAGCTTTGACCTACTACAGTAGCTATGTTGGTCTATTGTACTTCTCAAACAGCCTAATTTATACTCTTAGAGGTAATGTAATTTCTACCAAATACAAGTTAAAATGTTGGATTCTTCACACACAACACTAATTTCATTCCACTACCTTTTCAAGCTATGCTCAATTATATAAAAGCAAGCTTTGCTTTTATACTTACAAGACCATCATGCATGATTGAGCGAGATGTTTTGTCTTGTAGTAATGTGGTGCCTGCCTGTATTTCCTTAAACCTGTTTTTTAGCAATACATGTCATTAAGAAATAAAATATACACTGAGTGTACAAAACATTAGCAACACCTTCCTAATATTGAGTTGCACCCACTTTTGTCCTCAGAACAGCCTCAATTAATCAGGGAATGGACTCTACAAGGTGTCAAAACTGTTTCACAAGAATGCAGGCCCAATGCTTCCCACAACTGTGTCAAGTTTGCGGGACGTCCTTTGGATGGTGGACCATTCTTGATACCCCGTTCAAAAGCACTTAAATATTTTGTCTTGCCCATTCACCCTCTGAATGGTACACATTCCAGGTCTCAATTGTCTCAAGGCTTAAAAATCCTTCTTTAACCTGTCTCCTCCCCTTCATCTACACTGTTTTGAAGTGGATTTAACCTCTATGGGACCCCTTCCCGTTCTCAATCCCGGTAACGGGATTGCTTGACAAGATAGAAAAAAATCGAATAATTTCAATTTCTCAAACAATCAACTATTTTACACCATTTGAAAGATAAACATCTCCTTAATCCAACCACATTGTCCGATTTCAAAGAGGCTTTACGGCGAAAGCATAAAGTTAGATTATGTTAGGACAGTACATAGACAAAAAATTACACACAGCCATTTTCAATGCAAGGACAGGCGTCACCAAAAGCAGAAAACCAGCTAAAATGATCCACTAACCTTTGACAATCTTCATCATATGACACTCCTAGGACATTATGTTAGACAATACATGCATTTTTTGTTCTGTCAAGTTCATATTTATATCCAAAAACAGCATTTTACATTGGCATGTGACGTTCTGAAAATGTATTTCCTCCAAAACTGCCGGTGAATCAGCACAACAATCTACAAAAATACTCGTCATAAACGTTGATAAAATATTAAACTGTTATTCAAAGAATTATAGATTAACATCTCCTGAATGCAACCGCATTGACAGATTTCAAAATAACTTTACTGGGAAAGCACACTTTGCAATAATCTGAGTACTGTGCTCAGAAAAATACACTACGCAATACAGATAGCCGCCATTTTGGAGTCATCTAAATGCATAAATAGCATTATAAATATTCACTTATCTTTAATAATCTTCATCAGAAGGCACTTCCAGGAATCCCAGGTCCACAATAAATGATGTTTTGTTCGATAAAATCCATAATTTATGTCCAAATACCTCCTTGTTGTTCACGCGTTCAGTTCAGCTACTCCAAATGTAGGTGCGCGTAAAATTTCACAACAAAAAGTTTAAAAAAAATCTATTTACGTTCGTTCAAACATGTCAAACGTTGTAAAGCATCAATCTTTAGGGCCTTTAGAATGTGAAAATGCAGTAATATTCCAACCGGACGAAACCAATGTCTTGAAAAACATTTTGGAACAGAGCTACCTCTCGCGTGAATGCGCGCCAATGAACAGATGTCCTTCCCTGGGTGACCAACTTCCCAGCCTTCTTGTTCGGTCTCTGTTCATCGTAGACGCCTCAAACAACTTTCTAAAGACTGTTGACATCTAGTGGAAGCCGTAGGAAGTGCAAAATGAACCCTAACTCACTGTGTGTTCGATTGGCAATGACTGAAAAAACTACAGGCACCAGATTTTTCATTTCCTGGTTGTATTCTTCTCAGGTTTTTGCCTGCCATATGAGGTCTGTTATACTCAGACACCATTCAAACAGTTTTAGAAACTTCAGAGTGTTTTCTATCCAAATCTACTAATAATATGCATATTCCAGTTTCTGGGCCAGAGTAGTAACCTGTTGAAATTGGGTACGTTTTTCATCCGGCCGTGAAAATACTGCCCCCTATCCCAAACAGGTGTTAACAGGTGACACCAATACGGGATCATAGCTTTCACCTGGATTCACCTGGTCAGTCTGTCATGGAAATGTTTTGTACACTGCATTTCAGAACATATTTTATTTGGTCAGTAGGTGCCCAATATAACAACAGGTAGTGAGTGGTGTGTTGGACACAGCCACTCATACTGTATATAAAGATATATAGAGCCTGTCTGCATTCCTGATTTATGTAACCGTTAGATTACCTGTGTAATATTAACATAAGCTCAGAAACACTTGTTTTGCAAACATGGTCCTGTTTTATTAATTGCTGTACTGATTAATGGGCAGTTCATTATCTCTGTTAAAAGAATATGTAGATTAAAGTTGTATTTGTATTTATTTTTGCAATAAAGATGGTGAAGCTACAATAATACACATTTACAATAGGTTTATATCTAAAAATACTTACAGCCTAATAATGTACAGTATATACAAATGATTTAATAGCAGGACACTGAAGTCCATTATTCCTCTGAAGAGTATGAATTAGGCTGTTTGAGAAGATTTGAATCCTAAGCAACCTGCACACACAGCTTGAAGTACAATAGACCGACATAGCTACTGTAGTAGGTCAAAGCTGTGTGCTGGAAAACCTAGGTAGAGCGTGAGTGGAGTAGGCATTTAGGTGCTCATGTGAATTAATTTTCTTTTTCGACTTCAGACCAATCCCTACTTCTCCCTTAATTTTAAAACATTGTTTTAAAAAAAAAATGTACATGTTTTTTTCACCGGAAGGTGATTATACAAAAATATAAGCCGTATCGTTTGAGCCCTTGATTCTGATTGTCTGAAAGTCGTAGTACATGAGTGTCACGCTTGTCGTTGGAAATTGAGGACCAAAACGCAGCAGGTATGTGTATGCTCATCTTGTTTATTAAATTCCTAAAAACGAACGTACAAAAATAACAAAAAAACCACGAACGATTGACAAACTGACAGTCTGGTAAGGCACTAGGCTAAACACAGAACAATCACCCACAAAATACAAGACAAACACACCCAACTAATATAGGACTTCCAATCAAAGGCAACACCAAACAGCTGCCTTCAATTGGAAGTCCAACCCCAATTAACTCAACATAGAACCAGACACACTAGACTAAACATAGAAATACCTAAACATAAACCAAAACCCGGAAATACTAAATCAAACACCCTTTTAACAAACACACCACCCCGAACCACATAAAACGAATACCCTCTGCCACGTCCTGACCAAACTACAATACTAATTAACCCTTATACTGGCCAGGACGTGACAATGAGACAATATACCACTGGTATGACGCAAAACTACTTGTTTACTGTTCTAGTTATGTTGGTAACCTATTTATAATAGCAGTAAGGCATCTCTGGGGATTGTGGTAAATGGCCAATATACCACAGCAAAGGGTCACATCCAGACACTCCGCGTTCTGTTGTGCCTAAGAGCAGCCCTTAGCCCCCTCTGGCCTTATTGCTTAATTATACAACATTTCCACCTGCAAAAGTGTCTTTCAACAATTTAATTTGACCTTCAAATCATGTTAAAAAATGTATTGTCTCACATGATTTAGTGTCTAGGGGCCAGTTTCCCCAAATAATCTTAAAGGGATAATCCACCCCCAGAAATACAAATCATGAAACTCCTGTCAATTTGGTGAAAGCCTATGTTCTATCAGTGGGTAAAACAAAACATGTGGCCCGTCTGTGAAAATCAGTAAATCGTGTAGGATCATGTCATAGCTACACGATTCTCATCACTGGAGATAGGGGATAACACACTATCACATGTCATAATGCTTTTAAAACAATTACCTGAACTCTAGATCACCAAATCAGCCAATATATGGTATGGGCATACTTTTTTGTAGTCAACTTGAGCTGCAACAGATTTCCAAAACGATTTTCACACGTTTCTACCAACATTGTTATACCAACTAAATTAAAGATTTGTTCACCAAAAATATTATTTTTATGTTTTAGTGTTATTTAACACTGCTTAACAATGTTAATCATAGGAATTCATGGTCTGGGGTGGATTAGCCCTTTAAGGCTAGGTTCAACATTAGAACCTTCATAGGTGCACTATTTTCCATAGAACGCATAGACCCTCATTGATTATCACCAGAGAGTGAGAGGCCCAACAACATGTTTTGCCCACCAAGCAAGGAGTTTTTGTATGGAGGTTAATGACTGTCGACTTTGGTCAACAACAAAAATGTATGGCTTATTTGCTACGTGAGGTTTATTTGATTGAATAGAAGTTTCGTAATGCTTAAGTTGTTAGGAGTGTACTGATATAAGTAGGACACGTGACATCCCGGCAACTTTGAGAAAAAAACACTTTTTATCGTAGTTGTCTTGAGATGGCTATGCATATTCATGGCATGAGGATAGTAGCGTAGCATCTCTCTCCATTGAATACAGGTGGTTGACGTCAACAACCCTCATTTGAATATTCAAAAAAGGATTACAATAATGAGATTTATCCACCCATCCAAAGAAAGGATAGGCAGGAGCTAGACAGCCCGCTGTGCCGCTTTGTTGACAACGACTCCCAATATTAGGGCAGAGAGACATGTATCTTGTCAGTATATCCATAGTCTTTGTTATTCCTTACATATACAGATTGAGAGGAAATTTGTCTAGTAGTTTATCTGAATCTTCTCAAGGGGCAGTAGCTAGCAAGGCTGCGCTTGCACATGCAGCTGACACAGCGCCAGCCACTATTGAAAGGCAAGGAAGAGAGAGAAAATGATAACAGCGTGGCTTCTTCAAACGAAGACATCCACGCCCGCAGCTTGTTGACAAAACTGGCTGCAGAAGCAAACTACGGGGATACTTTGATTACAGAGCAGATGATGAGGGCCAGCCAACCAAAAAGGTGTTACAAAGCAGTGCAGTGCCAAGGAGGTTGTGGAGACATTGTGGAGACAATTGATTGGTTTCCCTTTACTCACACCATCCCTTCACATGTTTTGCATTAGACACATATTCACATATGGAAACAATGTTCCCTTCTGACCTCCTTTACCCTAATCTCTTTCTGATATTCTGCACAGCAACATGGACATGTGATAGACAAGCCTGACTTCTCCCCTCTCTGTGCACCAGGTGACTGAGGTCAAATAGACTATGAGTGGCGTCTGAGGAGGATGTGAAAGCAGACGCTTTCACCCCCACCTAACCACGGGCCCAAATGAGAGAGGAAGTGCAGCCGCCAACACCAGAGTCTGAAGGGAGACATATCAACAGTAATTAAAACGTATAAGCATATTCTGCAAATGAGAAACCTTAGTTATGTCAATGTTACTTAGCTAATTCAGATTTCCCCCCCACAAGTGATACTAGCAAGAGCAGTGATACTAGCCAGAGCAGTGATACTATCAAGAGCAGTGATACTATCAAGAGCAGTTATACTAGCCAGAGCAGTGATACTATCAAGAGCACTTATACTAGCCAGAGCAGTGATACTATCAAGAGCAGTGATACTATCAAGAGCAGTGATACTAGCAAGAGCAGTTATACTAGCCAGAGCAGTGATACTATCAAGAGCAGTTATACTAGCCAGAGCAGTGATACTATCAAGAGCAGTTATACTAGCCAGAGCAGTGATACTATCAAGAGCAGTTATACTAGCAAGAGCAGTGATACTATCAAGAGCAGTGATACTATCAAGAGCAGTTATACTAGCCAGAGCAGTGATATTATCAAGAGCAGTTATACTAGCCAGAGCAGTGATACTAGCCAGAGCAGTGATACTATCAAGAGCAGTTATACTATCAAGAGCAGTTATACTATCAAGAGCAGTTATACTAGCCAGAGCAGTGATACTATCAAGAGCAGTTATACTATCAAGAGCAGTTATACTAGCCAGAGCAGTGATACTAGCCAGAGCAGTGATACTATCAAGAGTGTAGTATAAAATATAATTGTAATTTTCTTTAGCATACCATATACTGTAGCTCAGTATTTGTATTTTTTTACACGTCTTTTTTGCTCATCTTTATCAGGGTTTTTTGCTAATCTTTTTGCTCATCACTTTGGATGTGACGATCTCCTCTGGTACTTTCAGTTACTCCCGTCCCTGTTACTGCACTGTTGGAGCTAGAAACACAAGCATTACGCTACACCCGCAATAACAATAACATTGTTCGCTACACCCGCAATAACATCTGCTAAACATGTGACAAATAACATTTGATTTGATTTGATTGGTTGACAATGGGTCAGACTTTCTCTATACTGTCTGACCTGTGTTGAGTGTTCATGTAGAGAAACACATGGCAGGCAATGAGCGACATGATAGTTTTGATATAGTGCATAGCTCAAACTCTCAGACGACTTTATAAGGTAAAGATTAACTCTCTAGTGTTGGTTTTGTAGAGTGGTTGATGGGGCAGCTCAATAACAGGGCTATAGATAGCAGTACTGCTCAATGTTTGGAATCTGAGTCTTCCACTGAGTCCTGAACAAGGGGTCAGTACCTTCAAGACAACCTCTTTCCATCTGTGTCAGACTGAAGCATTGAAGAGTAGATTGTGATCAGGTTGCACATTTTTCCAACGTCTGTGCCAAGTCCAGACATGTTCTCAACCGTCAGCGAAACATAAAGATTTCCCCTGAAATAAAAGGATCTGTGACTTTGTGACCAAACCTTGTGTACTTATCTTTTTGGTGACAGGGGGCAGTATTCGGAAATTCAGATGAATAACGTGCCCAAATTAAACTGCCTGCTACTCGGGCTCAGAAGGTAGGATATGCATATTATTAGTAGATTTGGATAGAAAACACTCTGAAGTTTCTAAAACTGTTTGAATGATGTCTGTGAGTATAACAGAACTCATATGGCAGGCAAAAACCTGAGAAAAAATCCAACCAGGAAGTGGTTTGTAGTTTTTCAAGTGATTGCCTATCCAAACTACAGTGTCTGTGGGGTCATTTTGCACTTCCTAAGGCTTCCACTAGATGTCAACAGTCTTTAGAACGTTGTTTCATGCTTCTAATGTGAGTAGGGACAGAAGAAGAGGGCCTGAAGTCAGATGACTGAGAGAATGACATGGCCTCAGTGGCGCGTGTTCCCGTGGGAGTTAGCTCTGTTCCTTTTCTTCTTTGAAGACAAAGGACTCGTCCGGTTGGAATATTATGGAAGATTTATGATAAAAACATCCTAAAGATTGATTCTATACATCGTTTGACATGTTTCTACGAACTGTAATATAACTTTTTGGACGTTTCGTCTGAACTACCTGTGTGAGGACAGCGCATTTGGAGTACTCGACCGAACGCGTGAACAAAAAGGAGGTATTTGGACATATATATGGAATTTATCGAAACAAATGAACATTTATTGGGGAACTGGGATTCCTGGGAGTGCATTCTGATGAAGATCATCAAAGGTAAGTGAATATTTATAATATTATTTCAGAGTTTTGTTGACACCACAAAATGGCGGGTTTGGTTTCGTGTAATCAGATTATTGCAGTGTGCTTTCACTGTAAAGTTTTTTGGAAATCTGACACAGCGGTTGCATTAAGGAGAAGTGTATCTATAATTCTTTGAATAACAGTTTAATATTTTATCAACGTTTATGATGAGTATTTCTGTAAATTGATGTGCTCATTCACCGGAGGTTTTGGGAGGCAAAACATTTCTGAACATTACACGCCAATGTAAAATTGTGTTTTTTGATATAAATATGAACTTTATCGAGCAAAATATACATGTATTGTGTAACATGAAATCCTATGAGTGCCATCTGATGAAGATCATCAAAGGTTAGTGATTCATTTTAGCTGTATTTCTGAATTTTGTGACGCCTCTCCTTGCTTGGAAAATGGCTGTGTGGTTTTTCTTGTATAGGTGCTGTCCTAACATAATCTAATGCTATGCTTTCGCCGTAAAGTATTTTTGAAATCGGACAATGTGGTTGGATTAACGAGAAGTTTATCTTTAAAATGGTGTATAATACTTCTATGTTTGAGAAATTTGAATTATGAGATTTTTGTTGTTTTGAATTTGGCGCCCTGCTATTTCAATGGCTGTTGGCAGTGTGTCCCGCAGGTGGGACGGTAGCGTCCCTCCGTTCCCAGAGAGGTTATCTGGGACATCAACCAGCAAAAATACAGGTGAACTTTCGGCATAGGGACCTCACCTATTCAATAAACAGCAATTACTTTTGTATTTTCTATTAATTGTTATTAATTGTATTTAAAAAAATACTTCCTTAACTTCAATTACTTTCCAACCCATATCAATTGTATAAAAACAACCAACTGATATTGGTTCAGGGACCTCACCTATTCAATCCACAGCAATGACTTTTGTATTTTTTTACTTGGTCTATTTTCCATTCATTTTAATTGACTTGACATTACCAATACTTCAATAGCTTCCACCCCATATGACTTGCATGAATACAACCAACTGTTTTTGTTTCAGGGACCTCACTTCTACAATCCACAACAATTACCTTTGTATTTTTGGACTTTGTCTATTTTCTATTAATTTTAATTGACTTTATGTGAAAAAAATACTTCAGGTACATCTATGTCAACAGACACAGCAGACTAATACAAGACATTCAAAAGGCCTTGTGAACTTCCATTAATACTAAATGGCAACAGATTTGAAAATATAAAAAAATACTTCCTAAAATTTGTTTTATTGGGGGTCCAAAATAGACGTCTAAAGGTTTTTCCAGGACACCAACGATATGGCATACCACGAGCGCTAAATATGGAAAATCATCACAATGCTGTGATCATTCACTTTGATTACATCAACTTTGAGTTGAAGTTTGATAGCGAACTGCTCAAAAACAAGTCTCCGTTGTGCACTATGGCCGTCTATATTGAATATGATTTACCATATATAGAAAGGCCAGATGATTTATTTATTTGACAGGGACAATGCACATCAATGAACATTTCTGTCAATGTGCCAGACTTTGCTTGCTGGCTAGTTTTCATCTGTTGTCCCTGGGTAGATTGAGAGAGACATTTAGCATCACAAACAATTTACATTTAAAAATGTCGCTAAACGGAATTGTAAATAATAGAAGTAAAAAATAATAGTTATGAAAAAGAAAATACACTAAATATAAACAACCAAATTGTAGAAAATACAAAAAATCGAATAGTACAAACAGCAACGAATGTGTCCACATTATATTCACAATGTTCAACAATTAAGTGTATATAGCATGCCTTATGATGCTCAAAGAACAATAGTTGTTGGACATTCATTATTTTATTGTTGTAAATAATTTGCTGGTAAAATATGCTGCTCCCATTTATTGTTACATTCAATAGACATTTGGGATTAACCTATCGACAACATATAGTATAACTGAAAATAAATACAACATGCATATTGTCATATTAGCATAGCTCATTATATATTCAATATACAATGTGTTTATTAATTGGAAAAAAACATGTACATTTCATATTGGTGTAAATGTTTTCCTTAATCTACATGGTGATGGTCATAGATCCCTTCCACTGCCACCAATTGATCAATCTTCCTGACCAGCTCAACAACTTGATCTCTCCTTTGGCTTTTATTGTTGAAAACATGGTATCTGTCAGAACAGCGACATATAATGTCTTTAAGACTTGGATGACAATCACTTACAAACTCATGTATTGTTTTATCCCCAAGTCCATCACCATGAGTAAAGAGCACAATCATGTGCTTGTAGACCTGTGGAAAGAGTTCCTCCAAGACCCCCACAGATCTCTGATCAACATCTTTCCATGTCCTCAACTTCATCACAAACAGGAAGACATGAGGACCAGGGGATGCGACTTCAAGACACTTCAATATTTCTCTTTGGATATACTGTGGTTTCCTATTACCATCTGTGTCCAACACACCTGGTGTGTCCACCACATTTAACCATCTATTTTCTTGAACCTTTTGTTCAGTACATTTATCAGTCACTGAGGTAGACAGGGGTGCTGTTGTAAATACTTCTTTGCCCAGAATGGTGTTTCCACTTGAACTTTTACCAGATCCAGTTTTTCCAATCAACACAATTCTCAGGTCATGACCTGCAAACATAATACATTGTTAATTATCAATTCACTCAAAACCAGTAAAGAAAATGTACAGAATCTGAACTGCAAAGTTACAATCAATCAATTCTCACCTGCAGGCACTTTAGGCTCAGGTTTTTCAGGCTCTCGCATAGAGAAGAAGGAACCCATTGTATTGATAAAGTTGAAAATGAAGAGAAACTGCTTTTTCCAGTGTTATATCCCCCAAGCTCTCTTAGAACCGCCCACCCTACCTGCCTCTCTCTACAATACAGTATATATAAAGAAAGATGCAAAACTCTTTCTGATATTTACAGACCATGTGTTGAAAACCTCCCTATGGACTTTTTTTCAGCCTCGTCTATGATTGATCGTAAAGCGGAAGTCTTTTGAAAAAAGTACTGAAACTTTCCTCACGTTCAACTTGTCAGTGAACAGATAACTAATGAATCGCCCAACGGGAAAAGTCAGAGTACCTGTAGTTAGATATTATTCAGCGTGAGATGTATAACTGTAATGAATACCCAGTGTGAATAAGGTTCCTTCCTTTTCTCTTTTCAGGCGCTTTGTGTCTGTGACAAGCAGTTTCTGGCGAAACAAGAAGAGGAACATGTCACGCAGTAAGTGTAACTTTTTAAATGATTAAACCTACCATTATAATGTCAATTTATTTACACATTCATGTAGTTTCATTTAACACTTACAGGGTTAATGCCTTAATTAGCTGTTTGTAGAATATTTCCTCAACATTAGACATTTCTCCCTACGAGTTCTCACATAGTTGTTTGCTACTCTAATTGTTTAATCAGGTGCAAATCATCCCGGTCAAGAGAACAATGAAAGCAACATGTTGAACATCATGTTACTGGGACAGGCAGGCACTGGAAAGAGTGCGAGTGGAAACACAATCCTTGGAACAAACTGTTTTAAGTCTTATGCAAGCTCTGTACCTGTTACTAGAGAGTGTCAGGTAGAACAGAGGCAGTTATTTGGGACAGAGGTTAAGGTCATTGATACCCCTGACTTCTTCCATGAATATGTAAAAAATTCTGACAAAGATTGTAAAAAGCTCTGTGGGGTTGAGTCTAGTGTGTACTTATTGGTCCTTCAGATTGACCGATTCACAGAGGGTGAGAGAGGGATATTAGAACAATTGGAAGAAGCCTTGGGTGAAATCAGAGAGAAAACGATTGTTCTCTTCACTTTTGGAGAGCAACTGACAAATATCACCTTGGATGACTATATCAGAAAAGCAGAACCTCATCTGAAGGAAATACTAAGTCACTGCGGGAACAGGTATCATCTGTTCAAAAACACAAAACCAGACCGTCAGCAGGTAGAGGGTCTGATGGAGAAGATACGCAAACTCCTGGGCCAGGATAACATGTTCCCAGATTTGAGAATGTCCTCTCTACGCGTTCTGTTAGGGATAGGGTTAGCGATTGTGGGAGTAATTGTGGGAGTAATCATTTATGAATTATTTGACATGACATGAAAGCTTTCAGCTAAATGAGTAAGTGCACTCATTCTAGAGTCCCGTTTCACTGTTTATAGCTGCTGACAGCAGTGGCAGTTAGCCTAGAGGTTAAGAGCGTTGGGCCAGTAGCTCAAAGGTTGCTGGTTCGATTCCCTGAGACGACTAGGTGAAACATCTGTCAATGTACCCTTGAGCAAGGCACTTAACCGTAGTTGCTCTCGATAAGAGTGTCTGTTTAAACGTGGCAGGTATTGAGAATGATGTATGCTTGGTGTATTTTCTTTAACCCATGTTGTTTACGTTTTGTGACTTGTTTTACTGTTGTTTAAAAAAATATCAATTATTTTTGGTGTAAGACAACACCATTATTCTGTTATGAGAATTAATGTTTAATTACTGTCATCAATTAACCAATGTTTATGCTGGAAACAACAAGACTCACTAATTACTTACATTTATCCCCTGCTGTTTAATCACACAATACCAAGCTCAATTTGTTTCAGAAGGAAATGAAATGTTAATAATATAAATGTAAAATGTGATGTATTAAAGTAAACCTGAGGAAGCAGTGACACTGTCCACAAATCTCTTCTATGTGTATCAAGCATGCACATTAGGAGAATAAAATATTTTATAACAATATTTAGCATTTGAGTCTTCTTTTGAGTCTTATTTACTGTTATTCAAGTTGTTTTTAAATAGGCTTTTTAAAACGATGCTCTGCAAATGTATGACATAGCAATGAGAATGTATTACAACAGCATATGAAGCGAATAAGCAATATTTTCACCACAGAGAATTACAGCATTCAATATAGCAATTGGCTCAAACTCTATACTACTGCTCAGTTTGGGATCTGATTAGCTCTTCCACTGATCCTTGAGGGGTCAGTCCCCCAATAGACCTCTCTCCACCTGTGGATGGACTGTCAGACTGAAGCATCGAGAAGTCTTGATTGTGATCATCTTGCACATAGATCCAATGTCTCTCCCAAGTCATCTGTTAAACACAGCCCAGACAGGTTCTCAACCGTCGCACCCCATCTGTATATGATAGAAATATAGATTTCCTAAAATACAATATTCTAAATATAACAAAAAGATCTACATGAAATAACAGGTTCTGAATATACAAATAATCTACATGAAGTAACAGGTTCTGAATATACAAATAATCTACATGAAGTAACAGGTTCTGTGACTTTGTGACCTGACCTCATGTGCATATCAGGGATATCAACCAGTAGAATTATAGGTGAATGATCTGTATCAAACAAGACACTCCTTTTCTTTCTGTCTTTCAGAAGTCCTCAACTTTGATCGTCTGTTAGCATCCAGAGACTTTGCCAACTCCTTCATCCATCTCTACTGTTTAACCTTCTTTAAAACCTGTTTGGGATAGGGGACAGTATTTTCACGTTCGGATGAAAAGCGTGCCCAGAGTAAACTGCCTGCTACTCGGGCCCAGAGTCAAATATTTGCATATTATTAGTAGATTTGGATAGAAAACACTCAGAAGTTTCTAAAACTGTTTGAATGATGTCTTTGAGTATAACAGAACTCATATGGCAGGCAAAATCCTGAGAAAAATCCAACCAGGAAGTGGGAAATCTGAGGTTTGTAGTTTTTCAAGAGATTGCCTATCCAAACTACAGTGTCTGTGGGGTCATTTTGCACTTCCTAAGGCTTCCACTAGATGTGAACAGTCTTTAGAACCTTGTTTCATACTTCTACTGTGAATGGGGAGAGAATAAGAGGGGATTCAACAAGTGGACTCGGCTGAGGCCAATGAGTTGTTTACTGTGCAGTCACGCAGGCCCACTGTTCCTTCTTTTTCCTCTGTAATGAATACGCTATTGTCCGGTTGGAATATTATTGAAGATTTATGATAAAAAGACCCTCAGGATTGATTGTAAACAACGTTTGACATGTTTCTACAAACAGTAATGGAACTTTTTGACTTTTCGTCTAGGGTTTTGCGCTCGCGCATTGTGCCTTTGGAATAGTGATCTGAACCCGCGAACAAAACGGAGGTATTTGGACATAAATGATAGACTTTATCGATTTCTTGTGGAAGTGGGAGTCCTGGGAGTGCATTCCGACGAAGATCAGCAAAGGTAAGTGAAGATTTATAATACTATTTCTGAGTTTTCTTGACTCCAGAATTTGGCGGGTAACTGTATAGCTTGCTTTGATGGCTGAGCTCTGTACTCAGAATATTGAACAATGTGCTTTCGCCGTAAAGCTGTTTTGAAATCTGACACAGCGGTTGCATTAAGGAGAAGTGTATCTATAATTCTTTCAATAACTGTTGTAAATTTTATCAACGTTTATGATGAGTATTTCTGTAAATTGATGTGCTCATTCAACAGGAGTTTTGGAGGCAAAACATTTTCTGAACATCACGCGCCAATGTAAAATGGGGTTTTTGGATATAAATATGAACTTTTTCGAACAAAACATACATGTATTGTGTAACATTGAGTCCTGGGAGTGTCATCTGATGAAGATCGTCAAAGGTTAGTGATTAATTTTAGCTGTATTTCTGGTTTTTGTGACGCCTCTCCTTGCTTGGAAAATGGCTGTGTGGTATTTCTTGTCAAGGTGCTGTCCTAACATAATCTAATGTTATGCTTTCGCCGTAAAGCCTTTTTGAAATCGGACAATGTGGTTGGATTAACGAGAAGTTATCTTTAAAATGGTGTAAAATAGTTGATTGTTTGAGAAATTTGAATTATGAGATTTTTGTTGTTTTGTATTTCGCGCCCTGCTATTCCATTGGCTGTTGGCGAGGCGTCCCGCTGGTGGAACGGGGTTCCGCTAGCGGAACGTCTGTCCATAACAGGTTTTAACCTGTCAAGAGCTGCTCTGATTGGCTAATTGAGAATCATTCATGGCCTATTTTCTTATAAGAACCATTTGCTATAGAGCCTCTAACCTTTTTACTTCAACCCTTTCTTCCCTCACTCCAAGCACAGTGTCATGACAGACAGTCTTATTGCCACTATGCCCTCTACAGGTGAACTAGACACACTGCTATTGACTCACACAGACACACACATGCACTGAAATACATGAACATTTTTAAATAACTCACTTTAAAAGGATTTACCTACACCATTCCAGAACTCAATAGCAGTCCTGACCCTCAATAAAGACTTTTATTGAATTAATTTATACTTTATTTTTCAGACCATCAAAAGGGAACGCCTACACACTTGATAAGTTGACTTATCACAATTTGCACTCAAAGTGAAAGTGACTGAATAAAACACAGAACCATTGCTCTTAATATTCCTGTGACTCTTGAGAACTAGCCTAATCTCAAACTGTTTCCTCATACATCTCATTATTATGGTCCCCCGTTGTAGGAAATTATGTACCATCCATGTACATTATATTTACAGACATGTACTGTGGCTTATATTAAACAGTATAAACTGGGTGGCTCGAGCCCTGAATGCAGATTGGCTGACAGCCATGGTATATCAGACCGTATACCACAAGTATGATAAAACCTTTATCAAGACTGTTTCAAGGGCAGCTTTTTTCCATCTACGTAACATTGCAAAAATCAGAAACTTTCTGTCCACAAACGATGCAGAAAAATTAATCCATGCTTTTGTTACTTCTAGGTTGGACTACTGCAATGCTCTACTTTCTGGCTACCCGGATAAAGCACTAAATAAACTTCAGTTAGTGCTAAATACGGCTGCTAGAATCATGACTAGAACCAAAAAATGTTATCATATTACTCCAGTGTTAGCCTCCCTACACTGGCTTCCTGTTAAGGCAAGGGCTGATTTCAAGGTTTTACTGCTAACCTACAAAGCATTACATGGGCTTGCTCCTACCTATCTTTCCGATTTGGTCCTGCCGTACATACCTACACCTACGCTACGGTCACAAGACGCAGGCCTCTTAATTGTCCCTAGAATTTCTAAGCAAACAGCTGGAGGCAGGGCTTTCTCCTATAGAGCTCCATTTTTATGGAATAATCTGCCTACCCATGTGAGAGATGCAGACTCGGTCTCAACCTTTAAGTCTTTACTGAAGACTCATCTCTTCAGTGGGTTTTTCCTTATGATTGAGTGTAGTCTGGCCCAGGAGTGTGAAGGTGAACGGAAAGGCTCTGGAGCAACGAACCGCCCTTGCTGTCTCTGCCTGGCCGGTTCCCCTCTCTCCACTGGGATTCTCTGCCTCTAACCCTCTTACAGGGGCTGAGTCACTGGCTTATTGGTGTTCTTCCATGCCGTCCCTAGGAGGGGTGCGTCACTTGAGTGGGTTGAGTCACTGACATGGTCTTCCTGTCTGGGTTGGCGCCCCCCCTTGGGTTGTGCCGTGGCGGAGATCTTTGTGGGCTATACTCGGCCTTGTCTCAGGATGGTAAGTTGGTGGTTGAAGATATCCCTCTAGTGGTGTGGGGGCTGTGCTCTGGCAAAGTGGGTGGGGTTATATCCTTCCTGTTTGGCCCTGTCCGGGGGTATCGTCGAATGGGGCCACAGTGTCTCCTGACCCCTCCTGTCTCAGCCTCCAGTATTTATGCTGCAGTAGTTTATGTGTCGGGGGGCTAGGGTCAGTCTGTTATATCTGGAGTATTTCTCCTGTCTTATCCGGTGTCCTGTGTGAATTTAAGTATGCTCTCTCTAATTCTCTCTTTCTCTCTCTCGGAGAACCTGAGCCCTAGGACCATGCCTCGGGACTACCTGACATGATGACTCCTTGCTGTCCCCAGTCCACCTGGCCGTGCTGCTGCTCCAGTTTCAACTGTTTTGCCTGCGGCTATGGAACCCTGACCTGTTCACCGGACGTGCTACCTGTCCCAGGCCTGCTGTTTTCAACTCTCTAGAGACAGCAGGAGCGGTAGAGATACTCTCAATGATCGGCTATGAAAAGCCAACTGACATTTACTCTTGAGGTGCTGACTTGTTACACCCTCGACAGCTGTGAATATTATTATTTGACCATGCTGGTCATTTATGAACATTTGAACATCTTGGCCATGTGCTGTTATAATCTCCACCCGGCACAGCCAGAAGAGGACTGGCCACCCCTCATAGCCTGGTTCCTCTCTAGGTTTCTTCCTAGGTTTTGGCCTTTCTAGGGAGTTTTTCCTAGCCACCGTGCTTCTACACCTGCATTGCTTGCTGTTTGGGGTTTTAGGCGATGTTTCTGTACAGCACTTTGAGATATCAGCTGATGTAAGAAGGGCTATATAAATACATTTGATTTGATTTGTACTCTTCTAATTACGTTGGGTAACCAGTTTATAATAGCAATAAGGTACCTCAGGGTTTGTTGTATATGGTCAAAATACCATGGCTAAGGGCTGTAGCCAGGCTGTATACTCCGTGTTGCATCGTCCCTAAGAACAACTCTTAGCCGTGGTATATTGGTCATATACCACACCCCCTCGTGCGGTATTGCTTAAGTATGCTATTGTATTATCTATGCTCCAGTTGGTATGAGTCAATAGCCACTAATGGGAACAGCTTGATTTGTTTAATCTGTTTGAGTAACTCCATTCTGTATCAGTGAGGACCCTCCCTCCATCATGTAGGTCTGGGGTCCTCAACCTCTCACCAACAGTGTGTGTGTGTGTGTGTGTGTGGCCTGCCGCTGCATTTAAACTGAGTCGATGAAGCTGAAATTGAATTACAGAGCTACTCAATCCAATTTTATTTTCAAAAGCAAGATGAATTGCATCTTGTGTTGTAGTTTTGGGAGGAGCACTTCTCCCTTTGTCACGCTCGAAAAATTCCAAAATGTTTTTGGTATTTCGACCACTGTATCACAACTGAGACAATTATATCGCAATCCTTTAATTTACTTGGGATTTTGATACTTTTTAATTTGACGTCTTAATGTCTTTTGAATGGAGTAGGACATTTATCTGAGTTTCTTTAGGATTCTTGTTGGTTTGGTTATTTAGTACTCTATTATATTTTCCTGCAATTTGTTTGTGAAATGTGAATGAAAAGAAAACCAAAGAGTTACAGTATATTGTGTCATATGCTGATGTGGAAGTTGACATACATCTTCTTGCCACCAGAGGGCAATCTAGCTGCTTATATCAGTCTTCAGTTGATGGAAAGACAGGGATAATACAATTCCCCTGGTCCTAACTGAGTTTAAGTCATATCTGGTATAATTGAATATCCACAGTATGGTTTAATCATATGCTGCTCCCAGTTTTAGTATTCCTAGACCACAAGGCCTTTGCTTGTACGATCTCTGAATTACCTTGGACCTCCTAATGACATGCTATTCCCTATATAGTGCACTACTTTTGACCTGTGCCCATGGGGCTCTGGTCAAAAGTAGTGCACTATGTCGGGAATAGGGTGCCATTTGGGACATTATCCCTGGGCATGTAAATTAGCTCAGCCATTATGCAGAATGAATGCACTGGTCATTTTCCAGGAACTGACAGTAGAGGGCAGTAGAGACAACAAAGTAAAGTTAGAGGAGGAGAAAGGTGAAACAGGTCAGGACATAACTTTACCCACACTCAGAGAAGGACTCAATCAGTCATGATAGAGAGAGCTGAGTCATTCTGTACATGATAGAGAGAGCTGAGTCAGACATGATAGAGAGAGCTGAGTCATACATGACAGAGAGAGCTGAGTCATACATGACAGAGAGAGCTGAGTCATACATGACAGAGAGAGCTGAGTCAGACATGATAGAGAGAGCTGAGTCAGACATGATAGAGAGAGCTGGGTCAGACATGATAGAGAGAGCTGGGTCAGACATGATAGAGAGAGCTGAGTCAGACATGATAGAGAGAGCTGAGTCAGACATGACAGAGAGAGCTGTGTCAGACATGACAGAGAGAGCTGAGTCATACATGATAGAGAGAGCTGGGTCAGACATGATAGAGAGAGCTGAGTCAGACATGATAGAGAGAGCTGAGTCAGACATGATAGAGAGAGCTGAGTCATACATGACAGAGAGAGCTGAGTCATACATGATAGAGAGAGCTGAGTGAGACATGATAGAGAGCTGAGTGAGACATGATAGAGAGAGCTGAGTCATATGTCACCATACATTATAGTGGTAGTCAGAGGAGGGGTCACTTTGATCTATCTCCATTGGTTACTTACAGTAAACAGATGTGGGGGACAGCCTATTATCTATTATATAATTAATTAATATAGCTGTTGTTTAACCATCTGGGTGATGATAGATGATTCATAGCATCTCACTAAAGGGCTAGTGTTTGTGAATGACAGCATCCTGTCTGTAGTCATTCATGAAATCCAGACCCAGTCCTCTCCTCTCCCTCAGGGAGGTGTGCTACTGTAGTCTTAGCAGACATCACCATTTATTCTGCTAGACACATGAAGAGGTTCATTAAAGTGGATGGTGATGTTGACAGCAGACTGGGTCCCTTTTCCCCCCTCCAATCACAGATACGCTGCCTCACCCGTCCAGCTGACTTATGGGACTAGGGTATTGTTTGTCCGAGTCACTTCCTGTGAGGTCATGGCTTTGATTCAGAGGCGGTATAGTCCGGCACAATGGATGCATCACAATACCCATAACACACGGAAATAGTTCTAAGAGTTTGATTCAGAGGCTGAATGACATCCCCTATCTAACACTCTGTCTGGGTGTGTTGCTGTTTAAGTAAGAAGAGCCATTGGTCTGAAGCCAAAAAAGAAAGGAAATTCACGAGCACCACAATGCCTGCTCCACCCATGCCAAACCAAAGTTTTCCAGCACACAGCTTTGACCTACTACAGTAGCTATGTTGGTCTATTGTACTTCTCAAACATACTCTTTGAGGTAATGTAATTTGTACCAAATACAAGTTAAAATATTGGATTCTTCACACACAACACTAATTTCATTCCACTACCTTTTCAAGCTATGTTCAATTATATAAAAGCAAGCGTTGCTTTAATACTTACAAGATCATCATGCATGATTGAGCGAGCTGTTTTGTCGTGTAGAAATGTGGTGCCTGCCTGTATTTCCTTAAACCTTTTTTTTAGCATACATGTCATTAAGAAATAAAATATACACTGAGTGTACAAAACATTAGCAACACCTTCCTAATATTGAGTTGAACCCACTTTTGGCCTCAGAACAGCCTCAATTAATCAGGGAATGGACTCTACAAGGTGTCAAAACCATTTCACAAGCATGCAGGCCCAATGCTTCCCACTACTGTGTCAAGTTTGCTGGATGTCCTTTGGGTGGTGGACCATTCTTGATACCCCATTCAAAAAGCACTGAAATATTTTGTGTTGCCCATTCACCCTCTGAATGGTATACATACACAATCCACGTCTCAATTGTCTCAAGGCTTAAAAATCCTGCTTTAACCCGTCTCCTCCCCTTCATCTACACTGATTTGAAGTAGATTTAACAGGTGACATCAATAAGGGATCATAGCTTTCACCTGGATTCACCTGGTCAGTCTGTCATGGAAATGTTTTGTACACTGCATTTCAGAACATATTTTATTTGGTCAGTAGGTGCCCAATATAACAACAGGTAGTGAGTGGTGTGTTGGACACAGTCACTCATACTGTATATAAAGATATATAGAGCCTGTCTGCATTCCTGATTTATGTAACCGTTAGATTACCTGTGTAATATTAACATAAGCTCAGAAACACTTGTTTTGCAAACATGGTCCTGTTTTATTAATTGCTGTACTGATTAATGGGCAGTTCATTATCTCTGTTAAAAGAATATGTAGATTAAAGTTGTATTTGTATTTATTTTTGCAATAAAGATGGTGAAGCTACAATAATACACATTTACAATAGGTTTATATCTAAAAATACTTACAGCCTAATAATGTACAGTATATACAAATGATTTAATAGCAGGACACTGAAGTCCATTATTCCTCTGAAGAGTATGAATTAGGCTGTTTGAGAAGATTTGAATCCTAAGCAACCTGCACACACAGCTTGAAGTACAATAGACCGACATAGCTACTGTAGTAGGTCAAAGCTGTGTGCTGGAAAACCTAGGTAGAGCGTGAGTGGAGTAGGCATTTAGGTGCTCATGTGAATTAATTTTCTTTTTCGACTTCAGACCAATCCCTACTTCTCCCTTAATTTTAAAACATTGTTTTTAAAAAAATGTACATGTTTTTTTCACCGGAAGGTGATTATACAAAAATATAAACCGGATCGTTCGAGCCCTTGGTTCTGATTGTCTGAAAGTCGTAGTACATGAGACAATATACCACTGGTATGACGCAAAACTACTTGTTTACTGTTCTAGTTATGTTGGTAACCTGTTTATAATAGCAATAAGGCGTCTTTGGGGTTTATGGTAAATGGCCAATATAGCACGACAAAGGGTCGCATCCAAGCACTCAGCATTCTGCTGTGCTTAACCTGTTAGGGCTAGGGGGCAGTATTTACACGGCCGGATAAAAAACGTACCCGATTTAATCTGGTTATTACTACTGCCCTGAAACTACAATATGCATATAATTATTGGCTTTGGATAGAAAACACCCTAAAGTTTCTAAAACTGTTTGAATGGTGTCTGTGAGTATAACAGAACTCATATGGCAGGCAAAAACCTGAGAAGATTCTGTACAGGAAGTGCCCTCTCTGACCATTCCTTGGGCTTCTTGGCTCTGTTTATTGAAAACGTAGGATCTTTGCTGTAACGTGATACTTCCTACGGCTCCCATAGGCTCTCAGAACCCGGGAAAAAGCTGAATGATGTAATTCCAGCCGCTGGCTGAAAAACTTTAGCGCCTTTGGTAAGTGGTCTATCAGAGGACCATCAGACTGAGGCGCGTGCACGGGGCGACACCATGTTTTTATTTTCTCTCTCTTTGTACTAAAACACGATTTCCCGGTCGGAATATTATCGCTTTTTTACGAGAAAAATGGCATAAAAATTGATTTTAAACAGCGGTTGACATGCTTCGAAGTACGGTCATGGAATATTTAGAATTTTTTTGTCACGAAATGCGTCGTGCTCGTCACCCTTATTTACCCTTTCGGATAGTGTCTTGAACGCACGAACAAAACACCGCTATTTGGATATAACTATGGATTATTTTGAACCAAACCAACATTTGTTATTGAAGTAGAAGTCCTGGGAGTGCATTCTGACAAAGAACAGCAAAGGTAATACAATTTTTCTTATAGTAAATCTGACTTTGGTGAGGGCTAAACTTGCTGGGTGTCTAAATAGCTAGCCCTGTGATGCCGGGCTATCTACTTAGAATATTGCAAAATGTGCTTTCACCGAAAAGCTATTTTAAAATCGGACATAGCGAGTGCATAGAGGAGTTCTGTATCTATAATTCTTAAAATAATTGTTATGTTTTTTGTGAACGTTTATCGTGAGTAATTTAGTAAATTCACCGGAAGTTTGCAGAGGGTATGCTAGTTCTGAACGTCACATGCTAATGTAAAAAGCTGGTTTTTGATATAAATATGAACTTGATTGAACCAAACATGCATGTATTGTATAACATAATGTCCTAAGATTGTCATCTGATGAAGATCATCAAAGGTTAGTGCTGCATTTAGCTGTGATTTGGGTTTATGTGACATTCTATGCTAGCTTGAAAAATGGATGTCTGATTATTTCTGGCTGGGTACTCTGCTGACATAATCTAATGTTTTGCTTTCGTTGTAAAGCCTTTTTGAAATCGGACAGTGTGGTTAGATTAACGAGAGTCTTGTCTTTAAAATGGTGTAAAATAGTCAAATGTTTGAGAAATTGAAGTAATAGCATTTCTAAGGTATTTGAATAACGCGCCACGGGATTCCACTGGCTGTTACGTAGGTGGGACGAAATCGTCCCACTGGCCCTAGAGAAGTTAAGAACAGCCCTTAGCCCCCTCTTGCCTTATTGCTTAATTATACAACATGTCCACCTGCAAAAGTGTCTTTCAACAATTTAATTTGACCTTCAAATCATGTTAAAAAATATATTGTCTGACATTTGTGTAGGGGCCAGTTTCCCCAAATAATTTTAAAGGGATAATCGACCCCAGAAATACAAATCATGAAACTCTTGTCAATTTGGTGAAAGCCTATGTTCTATCAGTGGGTAAAAAAAAAACAAGTGGTCCGTCTGTAAAAATCAGGAAATTGTTTAGGATCACGTCATAGCTACATGATTCTCATCACTGGAGATAGGGAATAATACACACTCGCATTTCATAATGCTTTAAATGAATAATGCTCTAAATGACCTGTTACCTATGTTACGCACGCCTCTAGAAAGAGGGAACGCAACACCCTGCTACAACTTAACTCTCCGTGGTGTGAAAGAGGTATGGGACTGTAGGTGTGAGCAAGGATGACAAAAAGGCAGAGAATACCGTTTACAGGGAATTTTAATCCTTCACACGGTAAGTTTGGGGAAAAGGGTCTGGACGGAACCACAGCAAAGAAAGTAAATATCAAAGCCCCCTCTCCTACCTTACCTGCCTACCCACTACTTAAAACCTGTTGGGGCTAGGGGGCAGTATTGAGAATTTTGAAAAAAATGTGCCCATTTTTAACTGCCTCCTACACCAACTCAGAAGCTAGAATATGCATATTATTGTTCAGGTTTGGATAGAAAACACTCTGAATTTTCTAAAACTGTTTGAATGGTGTCTGTAAGTATAACAGAACTCATATGGCAGTCAAAACCCTGAGACAAATTCTGACAGGAAGTGGATACCTGATGTGTTGAATTACCTTTAAGCCTATGCCATTGAAATACACAGGGGCTTATTCATTGTTGAACACTTCCTATGGCTTCCACTAGATGTCACCAGTCTTTAGAAAGTGTTTTGAGTCTTATACTGTGAGAACTGAACGAACAAGAGCCTTGGAACGGTGGTGGCCGATTAGACTCTGGCACGCGAGTTCATGTTTGGGTAATCTCGTTCCAAAACGTTTTAAAAGAGAATGCAAACGTCCGCCTTGAATATTATTCATGTTCTGGTTAAAAAAGGCACTAATGATTTATGCTATACAACGTTTGACATGTTTGAACAAACAAATATTTTTTTTCCCCTCGTTCATGACGAGAAGTCCAGCTGGCATAGATCATGTGCTAACAACACGGAGCTTTTTGGACATAAATTATGAGCTTTTTCGAACAAAACTACATTTGTTATGGACCTGGGATTCCTGGAAGTGACATCTGATGAAGAGAATCAAAGGTAATGGATTATTTACATAGTATTTTCGATCTCTCCAACATGGCGGTTAGTCTGTGTCGCAAAGCGTATTTTTCTGGGCGCAGTGCTCAGATTATTGCAAAGTGTGATTTCCCAGTAAGGTTATTTTTAAATCTGGCAATCCGGTTGCGTTCAAGAGATGTAAATCTATAATTCTTTGAATGACAATATAATATTTTACCAATGTTTTCAAATAGTAATTATTTAATTTGTTGTGCTGCTTGACTGGCGGTTATTGGAGGGAAACGATTTCCTCAACATCAATGCCATAGTTAAACGCTGTTTTTGGATATAAATATGAACTTGATAGAACAAAAAAATGCATGCATTGTCTAACATAATGTCCTAGGAGTGTCATCTGATGGAGATTGTCAAAGGTTAGTGCATCATTTTAGCTGGTTTAATGCTTTTGGTGACGCCTGTCTTTGAATTGACAAAACATTACACACAGCTATTGTCAATGTACTCTCCTAACGTAATCTAACTTTATGCTTTTGCCGTAAAGCCTTTTTGAAATCGGACAATGTGGTTAGATTAAGGAGATGTTTATCTTTCAAAGAGTGTAAGATAGTTGTATGTTTGAGAAATTTGAATTATGACATTTAATTGTTTTCAAATTTGCAGCTCTTGATATTTCACCTGTTGTTGATTGGGTGTACCAGGGGTGGGACGCTTGCGTCCCACATAGCCCATAGAGGTTAACTAACTAGCACCACCTGGTGCACTAACCAAAATACAGGGGATGGTCGCCCAGGTCTTTCCTAGTGTGTATAGACAATAAACTACTACGGGTATATGTATGCCCGCGGGCCTCTTGCCTAAGCACTCCCTAGGTGCCTTCCCCTTCCCCCCTGGGAACAAAGGAAACAGAATAACAAACAATTTCACAACTAAACTGAGAAAAACTCAGGACATTAAAGAAGCTCTCTCTCTCTGAGCAACAAACTAACACAGAACATAATAAGGTTTCTCAGCAACAACTAAGTACATACCAAATTCTCTTTCTGAGAAACAACCAACATATATAACCCTCTGCCATCAACCTCCTCTCTCAGCAAATATCTCTCTGCAATCATCTCTTTTTCTTCCCTGAGCAACAGCACACTGGCTTATATAGCTTTAGGTGGGGGTTGTTAATTGGAGACAGCTGCGTCCTGACGAGGGGGCGGGGTCAGCTCTCCAATCAGCAATGGGGCCGACCAATCAGCTGCTTGGAGAACTTCAGGAAGCCATTACCTGAAACACACTCACAAATATACAAACTACAACACAGAAACTGGGGAACGTAACACCTCTATTACCTCTATTACCTGCACTCTAGATCACCAAATCAGCCAATAGATGGTATGGGCATACTTGTCTAGAAGCTGATATTTACTTTTTTTTGTCAACTTGAGCTTCAACAGATTTCCAAAACAATTTTCACACGTTTCTACCAACATTGTTATAACACCAAATTAAACATTTGTTCACCAAAAATATTATTTTCATGTATTAGTGTTATTTAACACTGTTAAAAAATGTTAATCATAGGAATTCATGGTCTGGGGTGGATTAGCCCTTTAAGGCTAGGTTCAACATTAGAACCTTCATAGGTGCACTATTTTCCATAGAACGCATAGACCCTCATTGATTATCACCAGAGAGTGAGAGGCCCAACAACATGTTTTGCCCACCAAGCAAGGAGTTTTTGTATGGAGGTTAATGAGTGTCGAATTTGGTCAACAAAAAAATGTATGGTTTATTTGATTGAATAGAAATTTCGTAACACTTAAGTTGTTAGGAGTGTCTACACCGCTGATGTTTCGACTGTCTACACCCCTGATGGTTCGACTGTCTACACCGCTGATGGTTCCACTTCATCTTATCTTCTAGCTGTTTAGGCCATGGAGCATTTCTGTGGTGTCCAGTCACAGGTTGACTAACAGACAGTTCCCCCAAAACCACACACACCCTAGTAAACAATACCCCCTTTATCTATTTCACCATAACTCTACAATATAAACACATCCCCGAGACTTAAGACCTCATTCTACTTCTTCTTAATCACACAACCAGAAAATATTCACAATCTAACAGTCTCTTACATAGCATATGAATATCACAAATATTAACAATCTAACAGTCTCTTATATAGCATATTAATTTCACAAATTTTAACAATCTTATATACAGTTGAAGTTGGAAGTTTACATACACTTAGGTTGGAGTCATTAAAACTAGTTTTTCAACCACTCCCCACATTTCTATAGTTTTGGCAAGTAGGTTAGCACATCTACTTTGTGCATGACACAAGTAATTTTTCCAACAATTGTTTACAGACAGATTATTTAACTTATAATTCACTGTATCACAATTCCTGTGGGTCAGAAGTTTACATACACTAAGTTGACTGCCTTTAAACAGCTTGGAAAATTCCAGAAAATTACGTCATGGCTTTAGAAGCTTCTCATAGGCTAATTGACATAATTTGAGTCAATTGGAGGTGCACCTGTGTATGTATTTCAAGGACTACCTTCAAACTCAGTGCCTCTTTGCTTGACATCATGGGAAAATAAAAAGAAATCAGTCAAGATCTCAGAAAAAAATTGTAGACCTCCAGAAGTCTGGTTCATCCTTGGGAGCAATTTCCAAATGACTGAAGGTACCACGTTCATCTGTACAAACAATAGTAAGCAAGTATAAACACCATGGGACCACGCAGTCGTCAAACTGCTCAGGAAGGAGACGCGTTCTGTCTCCTAGAGATTAACGTACTTTGGTGTGAAAGTGCAAATCAATCCCAGAACAACAGCAAAGGACCTTGTGAAGATGCTGGAGGAAACAGGTACAAAAGTATCTATATCCACAGTAAAACGAGTCCTATATCGACATAACCTGAAAGGCCGCTCAGCAAGGAAGAAGCCACTGCTCCAAAACCGCCATAAAAAAAAGCCAAACTACGGTGTGCAACTGCACATGGGGACAATTATCGTACTTTTTGGAGAAGCATCCTCTGGTCTGATGAAACAAAAATAGAACTGTTTGGCCATAATGACCATAGTTATGTTTGGAAGAAATAGGGGGAGGCTTGCAAGACGAAGAACACCATCCCAACCGTGAAGCACGGGGGTGGCAGCATCATGTTGTGGGGGAGCTTTGCTGCAGGAGGGACTGGTGCACTTCACAAAATAGATGGCATCATGAGGCAGGAAAATTATGTGGATATATTGAAGCAAAATCTCAAGACATCAGTCAGGAAGTTAAAGCTTGGTCGAAAATGGGTCTTCCAAATGGACAATGACCCCAAGCATACTTCCAAAGTTGTGGCAGATGGCTTAAGGACAACAAAGTCAAGTTATTGGAGTGACCATCACAAAGCCCTGACCTCAATCCTACAGAAAATGTGTGGGCAGAACTGAAAAAGCGTGTGCGAGCAAGGAGGCCTACAAACCTGACTCAGTTACACCAGCTCTGTCAGGAGGAATGGGCCAAAATTCACCCAACTTATTGTGGGAAGCTTGTGGAAGGCTACCCGAAACCTTTGACCCAAGTTAAACAATTTAAAGGCAATGCTACCAAATACTAATTGAGTGTATGTAAACCTTTGACCCACTGGGAATGTGATGAAAGAAATAAAAGCTGAAATAAATCATTATCTCTACTATTATTCTGACATTTCACATTCTTGAAACAAAGTGGTGATCCTAACTGACCTAAGAAAGGGAATTTTTACTGGGATTAAATGTCAGAAATTCTATTTGGCTTAGGTGTATGTAAACTTCCAACTTCAACTGTAAATAATGATATATCTGTAACGACAGACGCTTGAGACGAGAAGCAAGTACAGGGAGTGAACAGTTAATGAAATACGGACATGAAACAGAACACGAACAGGGTCTGGACATGGGAAATGTAAATGACAATAATGCTGACACCGGGAACCAACAGAGGAACAGACAGATATAGATGGGGCAATCAACAAAGTGAAGGAGTCCAGGTGAGTCCAATGAGCGCTGATGCGCGTTTATTTGGGCTGCAATCTGAGGTGCAGTTAACTCTAATGAACTTATCCTCTGCAGCAGAGGTAACTCTGGGTCCTCCATTCCTGTGGCGGTCCTCATGAGAGCCAGTTTCATCATAGCGCTTGATGGTTTTTGTGACCGCATTGACTAACCTTCATGTCTTAAAGTAATGATGGACTGTCGTTTCTCTTTGCTTATTTGAGCTGTTCTTGCCATAATATGGACTTGGTCTTTTACCAAATAGGGCTATCTACTGTATACCACCCCTACATTGTCACAACAACTGATTACCTCAAACGCATTAAGAAGGAATGAAATTCCACTAATTCACTTTTAACAAGGCACATCTGTTAATTGAAATACATTCAAGGTGACTACCTCATGAAGCTGGTTGAGAAAATGCCAAGAGTGTGTCAAGCTGTCATCAAGGCAAAGGGTGGCTACTTTGAAGAATCGTAAATATAAAATATATTTTGATTTGTTTAACACTTTTTTTGGTTACTACATGATTCCATATGTGTTATTTCATAGTTTTGATGTCTTCACTATAATTATACAATGCAGAAAATTGTAGAAATAAAGGAAAACCCTTGAATGAGTTGGTGTGCCCAAGCTTTTGACTGGTACTGTATGTATTCTTTCTATATCATTTTTGTAAATACTGTAGATCACTAATGTTTTCTGCATTGTACTGGCTGCCACTTGTTTTTTGATCACATGCCATTTAGGGGCCAACCGTTCCACTGCCCTCACCTTACCTCTTATTTCACTGCCTACAATTACCAATGTGTACCTCATGGAAAGGTCATAGTCACAGTTATGGTTAGGCCAATAGTGTAAGGCCAATAGTATTCATAACCAACCAAAAAGTCCCTATTTAAATATTACAACACTTTGCTTCAGAAAATCAAGGCAGGTGAAGTTGTAATCTGATTTCTTTTCCCTTTCCCTAGGAATGTTTTCCTGATTTCATTTTCCTCTATCTACCTCTTCATATTTCATTAGTGTATGCTTCTCCTCCATTTCCAGCAACTACGTCTTCAATCTTCTCGATTAGCTCGACTTCTATTCTTCTCTCTGTTGTTGAAAGCATCGAATCTGCTGTCGCAGTGTTGAATCAGTTCACGAAGCTTCAGATTACTGTTGAGTACATAGTCTTGTATTGTTTCGCCATGAGTCAACAGTACAATCATGAAGTCATGATTTTCTCCAGGGCTATTATAGAATTGTCCTCCTCTGTGGTGAATCTGCCCACCTGGATCACCAGCAGGAAGACATGAGGACCAGAGGAGGAGATCTGAATACATCTAACTAGCTCCTTTGTGATATGCTCTGAGCTTTTTTCTATATTTAACATTGTTCACTATATGTAGCCATCAATTTTCTTTGATGCTATTTTACCACATTGGAACATTATAATCTTGAAACCACCCCACTCTTGATAATCCGCCCCCTCTGTCCCCACTGTTGGTCAAAACGAGTGCACCCCACATGCGGTTGCTTACACTCCGGTGAGTGTAAGCTTGCATCTGTTTGCATTTATTTCATATGGAGAGTTGAACAAATGTCTCTTTAATATACTATAATGATGCCTAAATAATCAAATCAATCTTAATCGCAACTAACATAGTGATGGGAAGTGCTTTTTATGTAGTTTTTCTCTTGTTACAAACCCTGAGAGAGAGAACCTATTCCTTTTCTCTTGTTATTGACCCTGAGAGAGAACTTATTCCTTTCTTTTAGGTTAAGGAAAACAAGTAGTAGGTCTATGAATAGGCAAGACAAAAGATGTAAGTGCCTTTGATCGAGATATGGTTGTAGGTGCCAGGGGCACCGGTTTGCATCAAGAACTGCAATGCTGCTGGGTTTTTCATACTCAACAGTTTCCCGTGTGTATCAAGAATGGTCCATCACCCAAAGGACATCCAGCCAACTTGAAACAACTGTAGGAAGCATTGGAGTCAACATGGGCCAGCATCCCTGTGTAACATTTTCAACACCTTGTAGTCCATTGTCAAAGGAATTTTGTATCCTAATGAATTATTAACAATCAATAAGCCTTGACTAATCCCCAGGGTTTGTAAGACACTGGGTTAATAATTAGGCAAGGACTCAGCTTTCTGCAAAAGGTTCATACGGCTTTATTCAGAGAACGTTCTGAGGTCCAAATAACAAAGATGTTCATTTTATCCTCTCTCTCTGAATTGAAGAATAATTATTCGTATGGACCGTGACACATTGTTTATATCTCACGCGTAGACGAACCAATATCTGTCTATTCTCACGACTGTTGACTGAACAATATATTCACCTCACACGTGACCAATTATCTTTTACCGTTGTTAACTTGTTATTAATCTTTATGTGTATGCGATTTACCGTTGTTAACCTAGAATTGAAGAATAATTATTCGTATGGACCCTGACCCATTGTTTATATCTCACGCGTAGACGACCATAAGTTATACTTATTTACCAAACCAATACCTGTCTTTTCTCGTGACTGTTGACTGAACAATATATCTATCTCTCACGCAACTAATTATCTTCCAATTCTATGTGTGTGTTCTTTAAAATTATAAGTCAATTTAAAACTTCTATGTGTATCACAACCCTATGTATTTCCTTCTCACAATATATAATTGTTTCTCTAGAATGATCATTCATATGGACCCTGACACATTGTTTATCCTCTATGGGCTACTCAACAGCCAGTGTAATCCCGTGGGGCGTTATTCAAAAACCTCAAATGCAAAAACTTAAATTTTTCAAACATATGACTATTTTACACCATTTTAAAGACAAGACTCTCGTTAATCTAACCACACTGTCCGATTTCAAAAAGGCTTTACAACGAAAGCAAAACATTAGATTATGTCAGCAGAGTACCCAGCCAGAAATAATCAGACACCCATTTTTCAAGCTAGCATATAATGTCACATAAACCCAAACCACAGCTAAATGCAGCACTAACCTTTGATCTTCATCAGATGACAACCCTAGGACATTATGTTATACAATACATGCATGTTTTGTTCAATCAAGTTCATAGTTATATCAAAAACCAGCTTTTTACATTAGCATGTGACTAGCATGTGACTAGCATTCCCACCGAACACTGCCGGTGAATTTACTAAATTACTCACGATAAACGTTCACAAAAAACAATTATTTTAAGAATTATAGATACAGAACTCCTCTATGCACTCGATATGTCTGATTTTAAAATAGCTTTTCGGTGAAAGCACATTTTGCAATATTCTAAGTAGATAGCCCGGCATCACAGGGCTAGCTATTTAGACACCCAGCAAGTTTAGCACTCACCAAAGT